>NC_133770.1:298448257-298606179 GCF_003597395.2 Chelonoidis abingdonii | reverse complement strand
GCCCCTTCTCCAACCCCCCAGCCCCCTTACCATCCTGCTCAGACCAGCGTGTCGGACTCCAAGCTGAGCGCACAGCCCCACCTCCTCAGATGCACGCTGAGGCTGCGGGGAAGGGAGGAGCAGGGGAGGGGGTCTGGCTGCTGGACATCCCGATGCGAGCAGCTCAATCCAGCCTGGCTGCTCTGTCAGCTGCGCTGCGCTCTGCATTGGGAGGGAAATCCCGGACCCACTGAGGTTTTTACAGTGTCCTCCCGCACAGCTATGTAACTCCCCTAAATCCGGACATGTCCAGGGTAATCTGGACGTACGGTAACCCTCCGCAGGGCCAAGCCTGGTGCTCTATGACCAGTGCATGTGGGGTGGAGGGGGAGGCTCGCCGCCCTGGGGAACAGGTGCAGGTGTCCTGGCACTGAGAAATGTCAAAGAGCCACCAAGGACAAGATCCTTTTTCACCCAGCCTGGGGGGGGCTGCAGGGAGCTTCTCCCTGTGAGGGAAGCCGGGGTGTCCCACACAGAGATAGGCCTGTCCCTGGAGTGACACCTCCTTGTCCCCACCCCACATCAAGCCTGGCCGTGGCCTCTCCAGCCCAGCGCCCTGAAAGGTTGGTCTCTGCCTTGCCGAGAAGCAGCAGAGTGATGGGGAAGTGAGGTTCCCTAGGTCCGTACCAGACAGTGGGCCTGATTCTGTGGGACGCTGAGTGCTCTCAGCTCCCAGTGCAGTCAGGGCATTGACACGGCTCAGCAACTTACAGGGTGGGGCCTGTTAACATGAAAGGGGCTGGGTATGTTGGCAGACTTGGTCTTGGTCTAGGTCACAACTGATCCAGCTTCCCAGATCCAGCCCCTGCTCCCTGCTTCCCATTCAGTTGGACGCCCTCTGGTCCACAACAGAGGTTATAGGTTCGTTGATTATAGAGCCAGCAGGGCCCACTGGGATCATCAGCGATTTTTAAATCCAGATGGGATGTTTTCCTAAAAGCGCTGGGAAGTTTGGTTCAGTTTTGCTGAGGGGGTGGGGAGCGGGTGCCTGTCAGCCCCGGGAACCCAGGCGGCTAGTCTGCACATCCCTTCTCTGCAGGTGCAGTTCAATTCCTGACCATCCCCACCTGGTGCCTGGGAGTGCAGGTGAGAGACTTGGCTCAGGGCCAGAGGGGGCGGAGCTAATTGTGTTGCTCTAAGGCCAGTCCCTTCCCCTTTCTGAGCCTCAGTTTCCCCTTTTGTGAAATGTGGATGATAAGAGTTATGCAGCTCCCCGGGAGTTTGTGAGGCAGAATTTGCTCCTGTTTCTAAAGCACAGCTTGCCAGTTCCATGGCTCAGGGACATGAGGAATGGCACTGTGAGTGTAGCCACCCCAACCCCCTGACTCTCACAGGCAGGTTGGGAGATATGGCCTGCGATGCCCTGAGGGAGCCTGTGCTTTGCCTTGACTGGGCCAGATCCCTGAGCATGAGCTGCCACGAGGAGTCACTGTTTCCCTCTCTGCTTGGCATAGAGGAGGGGAAAGGCTGCAGACATCACTATGGAGCTACCTGGAGGTGGGGCTTTGACAGAGATTTTGGAGTTGGTCCCTTGGTCTCTCTCAGCGCCTCCTGCTTCTTCTGAGAAGTGGAAACTCCATATCACTCACTCTTCTCACTTTCAGCGTGGAGCTGGTGGCTTTGCCGGTGCTCTGGGGCTTTTCAGAGATTCCAAAGCCAGAAGGGATCATTGTGATCATCCAGTCTGACCTCCTGTATGGCACAGGCCAAAGAACTGCCCCCAAATAATCCCTTCTAGAAAAACATCCAATCTGGATTTAAAAGGTGCCAGTGACAGAGAATCCACCATGATCTTTGGTAAATTGTTCCAATCGTTAACTACTCACTGATAACAATTTACACCTTATTTCCAGTCTGAATGTATTTAGCTTAAACTTCTGGCCATTGGCTCATGTTAGACCTTCTTCTACTAGACTGAAAAGGCCATTATTAAAATGTTGTTCCTCGTGTAGATACTTCTAGAGTGTAATCAAGTCAGCCCTTAACCTTCCCTTCGTTAAGCAAAATAAATGGAGCTCCTTGCGTCTATCGCTATAAGGCAGGTTTTCTAATCCTTTCATTATTCTCATAGCTCTTCTTTGAACCTTCTCCAGTTTATCAACATGAACCACGTTAATTTTATATCATTCTAGTTTTTTAATCAAAGTGTTGTCAAATGCCTGTAAATCGAACGCCTTATTCTATCAACACTTATTACCTTTATCAACCAAATTTGTATTCTTATCAAAAAAGAGATTAAGTTAGTCTGAGAAGATCTATTTTTCATAAACCCATGTTGAGTGGAATTAATTATATTACCCTCCTTTAATTCTTTATTAATCGAGTCTCATATCAGCTGGTTCATTGTCTTGCCCTGGATCAGTGACAGGCTGACAGGTCTAAAATTACCCACGTCACCTCATTTAGCCCTTTTAAATATTGGCACAACTTTCACTTTCTTCCAGTCTTCTAGAACTTTCCTAGTGTTCCAAGACTTATTGAAAATCAACATTAACAGTCCAGTGAACTCCTCAGTCAACTCTTCTAAAACTCTTGGATATAAATTATCTGGAGCTGCTGATTTAAAAATTTCTAACTTTAGAAGCTGCTGTTTAACATCCTCTTGAGATACTAATGGAATGGAAAGAGTCTTATTATGATAAGACTACCTCATCTGTTTTTTCTTCAAATACAGAACAGAAATATTTATTGAACGTGTGGCAAATTGCCGGTATTGTTCTCTGGGTCTCGCGCTTTCTCTTCTCTGGGGTACGTTCAGGGCGATATTGCTTGCCTCTGAACCAGTTCTTAATCACTCCCCTAGTGTCCTTGGAGGAGGGGAGTGGAGAGGGAGGGACCTGGGCCCGCCCTCTACTCCAGGTCCCAACCCAGGGGCCCTGGGGTTGTGGTGAACCACTTGACTAGCGGTTTCTTCCCCTGGGTTACTTCCCTCTCATACCCGTCAGCTTGTGAAGGGCTTCTCGCCTCTCTTCTATACAAGCCTGGTGCCCCTTACCTAGGGTTTCTGTTGGGCTTCCCAATCCACCGCAGCACTCCTCCAAACCTTCTATTTCTCTCTGGACAAACTCTTCTCTTCTGCAATCTGCACTCTGCTCCAATCCAACCTTTCTCCTTCAACTACCACCCCCTGTCTGACTGAAGCAGGGGTTTATATCCCATGACTGGAGTCAGGTGCTCTAACTGGAGTCAGGTGCTCTAATTGGACACAGCTGTTCTAGTTAATCTAAAGCAAACCTTCCTCCCTTGGCAGGGAATAAGGCCCCCTGCTAACACTCTTATGCTGCCCTCTGGCCATGCTGTATCACAAACGCTTTTGCCTTTTCTGCATTATTATTGATAATTCTACCATTTCCATCTAGTAATGGACCAATACCATTGTTAGCATTCCCATATTTCTGAATATACTTAAAGAACTCCTCCTCATGGCCCTAAATTCTGCTAGCCATAGATTTGCCAGGGATTGAGGGGGTTGATAGGTGTGGGGCGGGCGGGTGTGGATGGAAGGAAGTGGATAGGAGCTGGAGGGATAGAACAGGATAGTGGGTGGATAGGAGCAGAGCGGGACAGGAAGACCCTGGGGACACAGGTGCAGGAGAGTCTATAACCACTAGAGAACACCCCATGTCTCCTCCTCCTCCAATAGCTGATCCACACCGCAACAGCCTTCTACTGCTACTAGCTCAAGCGGTAAAGGTCTGTGTTATGGATCTAAAGGTCCAGACGCTGCTAATGACCCAGGCTGAGGGTCAATATGGTTCCACATGATGGAATTTCTTGTTTTCCAGTTTGTATTTTAACAAATTAAGAAATTACATACAAATCCCTATGTTAAAAGGACACTGGACTATAGGGTTGCCAACAAGTTTTCCATCCGTAAAATAATACTGCTTGATTTCCCAGGTGTGTTGTGAGACTAAATTAATTACTGGTCAGGAAACCCTCCGATCCCAGGAGGGGAGCACCACAGACATGCCGAGGAGGCAGGGGTGCTGGAAAGGGGAGGGCAAGGAGGCCACAGCCCTCCTACTTTTGAAAGCGGATGGGCCTAGCCCCCTGCCCCTCCTCTTCCTGCCAAACCGCTCCCCCTGGCCAGGCTGGAAGCTGGAGTCCAGCCCAGGGATCCCAGGCAGCTGTGGGGAGCTGCAGACACTCCACCTGCCCAGGGTGGGGGAATGTGAGAGCAGCCCCAGACCTGTGTCCCTGGGCAGCTGCCCACGGTAGGTGGAGGGTCTGTGGCTCCCCACAACTGCCTGCATGGCTCTTACCCGAACCGGCTCTAGCTTCCAGGGGGTGGGGCCTCAAGGATGAGGCAGGGCTGGGGCGGGGCCACAGAGGGGGTGGGGCCTTCTGCTCCTCCCCCCCATTAGGACATCTCCATTGCCCCTACCGGGAGGAAATGAATAATTCTGGAGCCAGTGCAAGGTTTGCATGGTGTGGGGTAAACGAAGCCACGGCTCCATGTCGAATGAGGAGGAGGAGAAGTATTGAACTCATCTGCAGAATGAGGCAGGAGTCCTACAGGAAAGAAAATTTAGGCTGAGAGCATGGAGTTAACAACTGGATCATAGTGTATCAGGAGCTGCTGGGGCCACCTGAATCCTGGCATTTCCTTACCGGCGCAAGCCTGGCTTAGAAACCCGAAGGCTCTTTCCACGTAGCTCCTTGGATGTAATCGAATATGAGCTGTCAGGGCAAATCCACAGGCTCCTGGAGCTTCGGAGATGGGCTCCATCAGGTGAGCATATGGCCTGGGGGAGGAGGAGAAGGGAGGTGAATCCAGTAGCTTTTAGCCTTTCATCTGTGGATAAATCACCCAGTGCCTTGTTGGCTCCCGTGCCCTCCCCCACGGCTCACACCTGCACATGTACTGTGTGCTGCTCGCTATCAGTTGGAGAGACAGTGAAGTGAGTGCAGGCCGGGGTCAAGTGTAATCATTTTTATAGAGCTGGGGATCAATAACCGTTTGAGATAAATGCTGCATATCAGAGTCCCGCCTCGGATCCCGGAAAGCCGGAGAAACACAACATGAAACAGCACTTATGATATTACAGCCACGGGCGGATGCAGGGGATGGAGCCCAGCACCAGCTGCTCGGCGGTGCTGTCCAGGTACGCTGGATGCGAACGCTGATAGCACCTGCATCCTGGGGATCTCAAAGCGCTTCCCAGCTGTTTGTGACTTGTGTTGCAGCAGCACCTAGAGGCTCCGACTGAGATCAGATCCCATTGGGCTGGGCGCTGGACAGACACGTAGTGAGAGACTGTCCCCATCCCAAAGAGGTTTTGATTGCAATAGGCAAGGCCGACAAAGAACATGTTATTAACCCCATTGTACAGATGGGGAGCTGAGAGGATGTGACTCCCCCAAGGTCATGTAGGGATGTCTGAATCAAGATCCCCGGCATCTCAGTTTAGTGCCTTACCCATACGACCATGCTGCTTCTACTCTATCCCTCTGCATAGTACATAGATCACATTTTTCTTCATTTTACAATTGGAAACTGAGTCACACTGATTAAGTGGATTGCCCAAGGTCACCTAGCGAGTCAGTGGCAGGAAATGAACTTAGTCTCCAGACACTGATCAAATCACATTTCCTTCTCTCTCTTAGGCAAGTTAAATATCTCAAGAATAGCTTCAGAGATTCCAAGGCCATATGGGACCATTGTGATTAACCTAACCTCCTGTATAACACAGTCCATCAAACTTCTCCCAAATAATTCCTAGAGCACAGGCTTTAAATGCTGGTATTTTCCTCCAAATGCCAGTTTTGTATGGCTGCCCTACAGGATGCAGTGTTTGCATCCCGCTCTTAGGTGCTGGGTGGCATTACTGTGTGCTGTTAAACAGCTTCTGTGATCTACCCCAGAGATGGCTGCATTTCAGAGGGAGGGAAAGTGATTCCTGTATCACATTGCATGTAAAGTGCTTTGGGATGAGATGCATTGTAAGTGTAAGATGACACCTCCATGGAAGATGTACAAACTTGTTACTAGCTTCAGTTGATGCCAAGGTGAGCTGTACTGCAAGGGGAGGAATAGCTAACTCTGATCCCAGCTGCCCGTCTTCCCCTGATTGACAGTGGCTGAGTGAAAGAGACAGTTCAGGCTCTTTACAGCCGAGAAATCCTTTATTTAATAATCACTGCTCCCTATTCTTCGTATGGCGGGGGTGCCCAGAAGCCCCCGGCAGGATCAGGCTCTGTTGTGGCAGGAGCCAGTGCCTGTCTCAGAGAGTTTGCAATCTAACTAGACAGTGAGTGGATGTCTGTAAGTGCTGCGGGTGTCTGCTCTGCTCAGCAATCAGAGCTCTTGACTGACGCTTCACTTAGGCAGTCACTGCTTAAGGCACAGTACTAATGTATCTTAATGGCTCCTTACAATGCTGGCTACACGTGTGTCCCCAAGGAGAACTGGAGGAGTTGTGTCCTTTAGAGGCATCTGACATCATCTTATGGGAGCCTCTAGAGTTCCGGTTCGAAGCCAGCCTAGTTGCAGTAAGCTGGAAAGGTGAGAGGGCAGGCAGGTAGCGCTGGACTCAGGCTCTCTCTCCATTTACCCAGCCATCCGTTGCTGGAGTGCCAGTCGATGCCTCTCTGCTGCTACAGGGGCCGGCCGGAGAAGTCGAGTCGCACAGTTTTGTATCATTACTAATGAATCGCTGGTTGTATGTGTATGATCCACTGCTGACAATCCGCTAAGGGAAGACATTTCAATCAGTGACATGAAACGGCCCCGTAAGCCCCTCAAGACTGTTAAAATCACAACAAGCATGACACATACAAACCAAAATGTTCCATAGAGTTACCTGCTCCCTACACCTTCACCTCATCTCCTGAGGGCAACACTTCCACCTTGAGTCTTCTGGTATCTCCCCACTTCCCCCCCCTTTCTGCCCCCTCGCCCCCCCGTCCCACATCCACCATCATAAGGTAGCTCTCTTAGACTGCAAATGCCTTGAGGGAGGCACCATAACATGTTACGTGTCTGCAAGGTTCCAGGCACACCCATGACTGCATGCACACGTAATGGTCTTGTGAAACTCATATCCTGTCCCTTCTGGGGGCTAGTTCATATTGAGCAGTGGGCTCCAAAGTTTTGACCTCGCTGTTTCCCCTTACCCCTGTCCTCCCCCCACCCCAGGGTCGTGGTTCGGAGCCGTGGCCAAGAGTGGGGCCGTGGCTGGGGCTGCAGCTGGAAGCAGAGCTGCAGTCAGGGCCAGAGGCTGAGGCAGGGTTGCCAACTTCCTAATCATACAAAACCGAACACCCCTGCCCCGCCCCTTCTCTGAGGCCACGCCCCCGCCTGCTTCATCCCCCTTCCCTCTGTCATTCACTCTTCCCCATCCTCACTCACTGTCACTGGGCTTGGGCAGGGGGTTGGGGTGCAGGAGAGGGTATGGGCTTTGGGCTGGGGGTGCAGGCTCTGGGGTGGGGCTGGGGATGAGGGGTTTGGTGTGCAGAAGGGGGCTTCAGGCTGGGCCAGGGGGTCGGGGTGTGTGGGGGTGGTGAGGGGTCTGGATGGGTGTGGGGCCATGGATGAGGAGTTTGGGGTGCAGGAGGGGGTGAGGGCTCTGGTTGGGGATGTGGGCTCTGGGGTGGGGCTGGGGATGAGGGATTTGGCGTGCAGGAGGGGACTAAGGTTCCTGGCCAATGGGAGCTGCAGAGCTGGTACTTGGGGCAGGGGCAGCGCATAGAACCTCCCAGTCCCTGGCCGCCAAGGACCCAGCGGCTGTTTCTGGGAGCCGTGCAGAGCTAGGGCAGGCTGGGAGCCTGCCTTAGCCCCAGGTCCCCGACCAGAGCTGACCAGAGCCGCCCAGGTCCCTTTTTGACTGGTTATTCTGGATGCCTGGGAACCCTGGGCTGAAGCTAGAGCTGGAGCTGCGGCTAGGCTGGGAGCCAGTGGCCACAGTTGGGGGTGGGTCTGGGGCTGGGAGCGGAATCATGGCTGGGCCAGGGTTAGGGCTGGTAGCCGGGCTGCAGCCAGGCCAGAAACCAGGTGCCAAGGCCAGGGCCACAGCTGGGGGTGGAGCCGGGAGCAGAGCTGGGACCAGGAACTGGGGCTGTGTCAGGGGGTGGGACTGGAGCAGAGCTGGGGACAGAGTGGGGATGGGTGGCATTCCCTCCCTGTGCAGGCTGGCACCGGGCCTGCCACATGCCCCTGAACATTCCTCCTCACCCCCACCCCCAGGGAAGCACATCCCACACTTTGGGGACCACTGATAAGAGGTTAATAGTCTGCTATGACTGGAGTCACTCCTTTAGCTCAAGTGGTGGAGAGCTGGGTTTTGGGAGCCTGGATGCACAACCTGGTGTCAATCCATAGGGGGTATTGTTACACACAGACTTCAAAGCCAGCTGGCTGGATCCATCATTTATGGCCAGCTGTCCATCCCGGCAGGACAAAGGGACTTTAGTTAATGCTAAATTTTAGTTAACCGTTCTCTGTAAAACTCCCCCATCTTAACCCCTCTGAAACAGTTTCATGCTCCAAGCACTACAGTACGAGCAACCTGACCTTATTTTGAATACCAGGGAGGTTTGGGGTAAGTTTTGAACCATCCAAGCTGTGCTATCACTCTGTCTCAGATGCCTGTGTAATTAACTTGGGGTCACAGCCAGACAGACACTGTTGTTAGTGGGGATTGAACCTTCAGCACCAAAATTACAAGCCTTCATAGCTGAGATAAAGGAACCCCTCCCTTAGCTGGCAGCAGGAGGCTGTTGTACTCAATTAGCTGTTGGTAAGTAACAGGATCTTAGCCTCTCTGGATCTGACCACTGGAGGGTGACATGACCACACGCACTGCTAATGCATTACAACAGGTGTTAATATTTGTGATTACAGCAGTGGCAAAGCAGGCATAGAACCCAGGAGTTCTGCAAGTCAGTTCCCTGTTGTAACCAGTAGGCCACAATCTCCTCTTTGCGCTTTTCACCCTGAAGGGATCACAAAGGCTTTGCTGACTGTGTGTCTGAGAGTCCAGTGGGAATGCAGCCGCCTCTGGGGTAGGAAGCAGCTACTCTTTATACAGGCCACAGCAGCACTCAGATCTTTAACACCCGCAAGCCTTCAGCAGCGCGACTCTGCTGGCAGCCAGGAGGCAGGGGACGGCAGGCGTCGGGTGGCAGGGGGCTGCTCATGGGTGGAGCCCCATTGGACGCAATTGGAGGGGACATTTTGCCCCCTCCCCTGGCAGGGGGAGGACGAAAGAGCCAGTAAGTTTAGCTGCGTCTGTTTTAGTCCTGGGCTCAGGGAGGATCCCGAGGCTCTAACGCTGCCTCGGATCCTGTTTTCTGACTCTTGTTTAAACACAGCTGCTCCCCTTCTGCCGCACGCCCACGGCCTCTGCACCAGCCCCGCTTCTTAGCTCTCCCCTGCCTGGGTGGGGGAAGAGGGTCCAGTCAGAGCTTTGTGGCTGAGTCCCTTATAGCTTTGGCCCAGTCACTTGCCTGCTCTATGCCTCAGTTTCCCCCTCTGTATAATGGGAAAATGGTCCTGTCTTATGTCCATTAAAGAGCTTTGAGATGGAAGATGCACCCAGAACCTGGGCTGGAAGGTAGGGAAGTTCTCATGCAGGTTTAACTATGTCCCTCTGCTCCCATTTATTACCAGCAGCTGGGAATAGCCAGGAGGTGATTATTACAAGCTCCCTCATTTCTGCATGTCATGCCCCCGTCCCCAGTCACCCAATCCGATGTGTATCCCAGATGGCTGGCCCTGGGCACAGGCACAGAACAAGTACCTGAAAACGTTCTCCTTTGCTCAGAGAACAGCTTTTGGCCTTGGTCACCTTCGTCACCAGGGGAGCATCTGGAGAGACTAATCCCACTCCTAATACCTGGCTTTTGTCCTGTGGCACCATCACAAACCTGAATGACATGAGCCTCTTCCTCCCCCGCTTTGGAAGTGGGTATTACCGGCTTCAGCTTTCCAGGTGAAGGAACTGAGTTCCAGAGCAGGGCATTGCTCCAGGTCCCACAGCAGGTTAGTGATGGAGCCTGGGACTGGCCCTGGATAATTTGACTCCTAGATGATCACTTTAACAATGAGACCATCAGGCTAGTGGCAGCCTTGGGGCCTGAAGCAAATGACCAGGTACAAGATGAGCTGTTCCAAACCTAGCATGAATAGAAGTTATTGCCAAACTGATCAGACCAAGGGTCCAGCTATGCCAGTGTCCCATCTCTGACAGCAGCCTGTACTGTCTACTTCAGAGGAAGGTGTAAAAAGACCTTTTTATGAATCCCATTCAATTCTTAGCCTTGGAGATATCCAGTGGCAATGAGTTCCACAGGCTCATTGTGCTGTGAAAATTTTTTTTCCTTTGATCATTTCTGAATTTGCTGCTTTTCGATTTCAATGACCATCCCCTTGTTCTTGTGTGCCGAGCCCTCAGTGAAAGCATTCTTCTGGACATAAAACATTTGCTGCCCTGTGGGAAATGTGACTGCAACACACTTGCGCTATAGGCAGCTGGACCATGAAACTGATCAGATACGTAGGGTGAAATTGACCAGTTCAGTCTGAGAATCTTTATGTAGCTCTTAATATTTGTACGTTATTTGTATTGGATCAATGCCTAGAACCCCCCCTGGCCTGTTGTGCTAGGGGCTGTACAAATACAGGATGAAAAACTGATCCCTGCTTCAAAGTGCTTACCGTGCAAGACATGAGGCAATACCCACCATGCCTAGCTCTTACCAGTGGCTCGCCAACCACTTTACAAAGGAGATCAGTTTCATTATTCCTACTTTACAGTTGGGGAAATTGAAGCACAAGGAGGGGACATGTCTTGCCCAAGGTCACCAAGCAGGACAGTGGGAAGACTAGGAACAGAACCCAGGTCTTTAGAGCCCCAGTCTAGTGCTCTGTCCCTAGGCTGCATTGCTGGAAAGATCACACTGTAGCAACAAGAAGAATGTGATCAGCCAGCAATGCTGCCTGAGACATGCACCAGCACAGCAGGGCAGGATAGAGTTAAATACAGTCGATGGATTTTTTTTTTTTTAAGGAATGGATAATTTTATGAGTAATGATACAGGACAACAGGAATCACCTCAGTGTCTCAGACCAATGGCATCTTGTCCAATATCTTGTCTGTGAGAGAAGTATAAAAACCCAGTAATGGACACTTAGCCGATAACATGCTGGGGGGGCTAGGGGGGGCAGTTTCTTCCTAACCCCAGAAGGTTAGTGCTTTGCTTGTATCCTGAAGCAGAAGAGCTGAGAACCCTTATAAATATTTATCCAGCTAGTGGACCTGCTGAGGATATTTTTATTGCCATCCCACTAAACTCTTGGCCTAGTGATATCTCGTGATGGTGAGTCTCCCAGGCTAATCATGCAGTGTAGACAAGCATTTCTCTTTTATCAGTTCTAAAATCTGTCACTATAACATCCCCCATGTCACTTCATTCGGGAGTGGCAATGCGCATGGGAACCTGAGCTGGCAAGTCACACATGGGGTTCTGCCATGGACCCAGCGGATGGCTCTGGGTCGGTCTTTCTGTGCACCAGCTTCCCTGCCTACAAAATGGGACTAATAAGCCTACCCCACGAGACGCTGTGTGGGTTGATTCATTAATGACAGCACAGCTCATTGAAGCGACACGAAGTGCTGCCGTACAAGGACCAGAATCTACTCTTGGTTACAGTAGTGTAAATCTGGACTAATGCTCTTGGCTTTCGTCCTGTTACCTGGGTGTAACCGAGAGCAGAATTTAGCCCGAAGTGTTCTTGCTGTTACGCAGACCAAGACAAGGGTCATCGAATATGAGGCTTCAGGGCACACCCTGCTTCCCTGCAAGGGTCAGGAAGGAATTTAGCCCCATGTACGGGAAGAGAGAAGGGCTGGCCTGGAGGTTAAGGCACTTGGGACATCAGGCTTCTAGTCTCCCTGCAGCCACTGGCTCCCTACGTGAATTTAGGTAAGTTCCGTGCCCACTCTGTATCCCCATTCCCCCTCTGTACCATGGGGATGCTAACAGTTGTCTTAGCTAGGTCTCTCTGTGGCAGGGACTGTGTGTTATTTGTCTGGACAGTGCCTAGGCCATCGGGGGCCAGCTCACTCAATGGGGCCCTCCCACGTCCATCCTCTAAAGCTGCAGGTAAGGGTAGAACACGAGGACTCGAGGGGCAACATGCTGATCCAGCAAGGCATGTCCTCTGCTCTTAAAGAGGGATCCCAGAGACTCTACCCGATGGCTACTGAGGCTACAAACCTCCCCTACCCAGTTGCCCTGGGCTGCGTCCCTCTCTGCAATGAGATGAGTGGGCTCTGTGCGGGCTGGGGGTGAAAGGGTTAAGTGCTGGCCAGGTTGCCCTTGCCCTCCTGGAGTAATGAATGAACAGAATCGCTGGTACTCCCCTGGGAGCAGAGCCCAGCCCTCCTCTGGCTTCCGGGGCAGCCAAGCCTGACGCCCCCTTGGTTCCCACTGGCAGGAACAATGTTATTCTCCACCGATGCAATTACCTCCATCTAATTAAAACCGAGGCGGCGCCATCCCTCAATGACAAGAGGGGAGGGAAGGTTCACTAGCTGCCCGGCCCCACCAGCAGGGCTCCCCCACCCTGCAAGCATCAGCCCCCCCAGTTCTTGCTGGAGGATCCTCCCTTGCCTTGGTTTGATTAGGGGGATGGTGCCACCCAAAGGGGCAGGCTGGAGGGTGGGGGACGGCGTGGGGCTTGGGGAAGAGCCTCGTGTCAACATGGTGGTGATGCTGCAGGGGGCACCATGGGAGGGAAATGGATGTGGGGGTGGGGCTGCTGAATGGCTGGGGGGGCCGTCGTGCTGTGGATTTATCATCAGGGCAGACCCCATTGTCCCCTTCCTCTCCCCTCCCTGCATCCCAGGCAGATAGGAGACAAAGGCCAGGGACAGGTTTAGTGAACCCAGCAAGGCAGCTAATAGGGCCTTTTCCATCCCTTCCGCCACCCACCCCCTTAATAGCATCTCTCAGCTCCAGGAGCTCCTGATTGACTTTAAATGTAATTAAATTGTAAGAGTGCCGAGTGGCATAATTCAGAGAGATTTCATTGCCCATCAGAGAGCGCGAGGGAGCGGGAGACAGAGGGGTATTAATAATGCACTTTTTATTGGTGTGCAATTGAAGTAGTTTCAGGGGATTTGCGAGAAGGAAAATACTGCCGGAAACAGGCTTCCACCAGGCCTTCGGGGTGCCAGGCACCCCGGCCCCAGCCCATAATGCTCTCGATGCCAAAGCTGCGGGCTCCCAGGGGAGGGGAGGTGCCCATTAGGACTAGACAGAGACAGCGGGCATGTGTTAGACTGTGTGGGACAGGTCACCAGGTCAGTGTGGTTTGCATGAGGCGGGGGTACGCTGAGTGTGTGTGTGTGTGTGTGAGAGAAGGGGCAATGTCTGCACGGGTTTGTTTGGGGTGCATGCTGATGTGTGTTCATCGTGCAGGAGAAGTTGATCCCATCCAGTGTGGGGTGGGGATGGGAGTCTGCAAGCAAAGGATCATTGGGCAGATCAGGAGAAGAAGAGAGTTTCTTAGCTCAGTGGAGTACAAGCCATGCCTCCAAGCAGCGGCGGATTATACAATGGGCCCATGCCCAGGGCCCCCCAGCCAATTGGGGACCTCTGGAAAAATGGGCATCCCAGCAGAATCCGTTGTGGGGTGGTGGAAGCCTGGACTCTGGCAGAAGCCAGGGGTGGGGGAAGCCCCAGTGCCCTGTCCCTGTTCCCATCAGAAGGCGTGGGGTGGCAGGGGAAGTCCCCATGCCCCGACGCCAGTCCCTGGCAGAAGCACCGCGTGAGGTGGACCGGGGAAGCCCCAGCACCCAGACCCCTGCTGTTGATTTCTACTGCAGAAATGCCAGCAGGCCCCGGCCAAGATCGGGGCTCCATTGTGCTAGGTGCTGTATACGCTGTCCTTTTGTTCTGTGTTTGTATGTCAGCTAGCGCAGCAGGGTCCTGCCCCGTGACTAGGGCCCCTAGGTGCTATGACAATATAAATCATTAACAAGGATGGATAACAACAAAAGACCCCCCCCATCTGGGAATTGCTTACAGCCCACATTTGACAGATGGGGAAACTGAGGCATGGCAGGACTACATGACTTGCCCAGGGTCACACAGGGAGGCTGTGGCTGAGCTGGGAACTGAACCCAGATCTCCTGAGTCCCAGCCCAGGGGCTTCTCTCTGATAAGAGCCTAGATTGGGCAGTAGAGTTGTGAGCATGTCCCATTACTGTATTGTCAATGCCTCTCTGCCAGGTAGGAAGTTACACGCCCTGGAGGTGTTGGTGCTTTCTGTATCTTACCCCCATCCCAGGGGCAGGTTTCTCTGCTGACTTCTATATGGTTAGGAGTTGGTCAATTGACATTTTTGGGCCGGGGAGGTGCTTGGATCTGAACGGGACCCAGGATCCCAAAAGAGCAGGGGCCTGCTCCTCCATTTGGCTCAGACGCGGCCAGATTCTCTTGAAAGAAGCCATGCGGAGGAAGTTTCAGCCCAAGGTGAGGGGAAAACGCATCGGTGCCCATAAGCGCTTTGATCAGCTGCACCCATGCAATGGGACGCAGGTAGGTGAGAGTGAGGCCCAGGGAGGAGGGGCAGTGACTTGTCCAGCTCACACAGTGAGACGGTGGCAGAGAGGGGAAGTGACCCACGGTCTCCGGAGTGACCGTGCTGTGCCTCAACTAAGCTTCAGATTCTAGCTGCATGGGATGCTGTCCACACCCTTCCACTCTGATTCCACCTGGGGCAGCTATGCAACAGGTCTGTCACCTACCACCCCATCAGTATGTCCTCCCTGTAGGCTGGCTCCAACCCCCATTAAAGTCCAGGGGAGTCTTTCCCTCAGCGTAGGTACACACTAGAGCAGGCCTGTGGGTATGATAGCTGTTGATGGTGCTGTTACGGCAGAGGAGGAAGCATTTCCTCCTTAGCCCCTGTCCTGAAGCATTTATAAGGTTTTTTTGTGGGTGAGGAGAATTAAATGCTTGGGGTTGAAATTTCTCGTGCTTGTTCTCAGCCTCCCTTTTATATTGAAGGGAGAGAAGTGTGATAAAATTCCACTTGGCCTTGTATGTGAGACAGGTGAGTCAACAGGTGCTGACTCTGTGGGTGCTCCGGGGCTGAAGCACCCACAGGGGAAAAATGGTGGGTGCTGAGCACCCACCGGCTGCCCCCCATCAGCTCCTCCCCTGCCTCTTAGTGTTTGCCGCCTGCCAGCAGGCCCTGCTGATCAGCATCTCCCCCTCCCTCCTCACACCTCCGGCCTGGCATTCAGCTGTTTGGCAGCATGCAGAAGGCTTTGGGAGGGAGGGGCATGGCGTGTTGGGGGTGAAACGAGGCAGGAAGAGGCAGGAAGGGGATACAGCAGGGGCGGGAAGGGGCAGAGCAGGGGTGTGATGAAGTGAGACTGTTCTTAGTGTTTCCTCTGAATACCGTGTGTGTGCCTCAGTTTCCCCTATGCATTTCTTAAGTCTCCAGTGTGCATAAATAGCCGACACTCTGTATCCTGGCAACAAATGACTGAGGCCTTCCCTTCCTTCAAGGGGATGGCTAAAGGTGAACAAAGAGATCTTGTGACCTCCTGGCCCAGGAGAGAGACAAAGGACAGAAAGGAAGGGCTGGAGGGTTTTCATTTTGGAGCTGGCTGGGGATGAGGAGTGAGTGCAGATGTGGGTGTCTGGCTCGCTGCTCCCCAGGATGGACTTGGCTGAGGTGTCCGGTTCTCTGTACCTACAAGCTCTGTTTTAGACCATGTTCCTGTCATCGAATAAACCTCTGTTTTACCGGCTGGCTGAGAGTCACATCTGACTGCGAAGTTGGGGTGCAGGACGCTCTGGCTTCCCCAGGACCCCACCTGGGTGGACTCACTGTGGGAAGCTCATGGAGGGGCATATGCTGAATGCTCCAAGGTCAGACCCAGGAAGGTGAAGCTGTGTGCGTGTCTTGCCCTGAAGACAGTCTGCTGCAAGGGAGAGGAGGCTCCCCAAAGTCCTGACTGGCTTTGTGGGGAGCAGTTCCAGAGCATCGCCCGGGGATTCCGTGACAGGGGGCGTGGACCCCCAGCACATTAGAAAGTCGGCGCCTGCAGCTGAGTGCAAACGCCACGAGCAGCAAAGATGGTTTCCAGAAGCTTTCTGTGCTTAGGAGATGTGTGAGGCAGCCTGGACTGTTGGCTAGACCCACTGCCCAGGGTTCTGTTCCAAGATCTGCCACTGACCGGCTGGGTAACCTGGGGGCTGCCTCAGTCTGCGGCGCTGCTTCCTTTCCCGTTCTTTGTCCGTTGAGATTGTGTTCGAACAGCACCTAGCACTGAGTCTGGTTCTGACCTCCAGGCATCACTGTGAGACAAAGAAAAATAGCAACACAGAAATGGACCCTTTGAAAGACTCACCAGGCTGGTTCTCTCTGGCTAAATGATTCCCCCCTTGTATTTGTTTGAGTGGGGGCATGTTTTCTAACAAGTGCCTTCACACCACCCCTGCAGACATCCACAAAGCCACCCCTGTCCTCCATCAGGTCTCTTCTTTAAAACTCACTTCTGCCATGATGCCTACAAACACCGGCTCATGGTTTTGCAGTACATAAGAGTGGCCATACTGGGTCAGCCTCCCACGCCCCTTCTTGATTGAGTAACATAAGAGCCCAGTCTTGTCCGAGGCTATTGGTTCATTTAGAAGTGTGCGCACTCAAGCAAGGCTGCCTGGTGCCCTATGGAGACATCTTAGTGGTGCTGCAGAGGATCCTGGAGACGCACTGCAGGCTTTCGCTTGGAGAGCCATGCAGAACCCCCCCTGCGGGCACAACTTGGGAGGTGAAACACACCACGTCTCTCAGCAGGTAGGACCGTGCCGGGGAACAATGGTGAATGGAGCAGTACGGCTGGCAGCTGGAATGCACAGCTCCAGGAATCATACTGCATCTGTGCCACATGCAGGATGTTACCACCTAGCACCTGTGTTCAAGATGGAGGCAACCAGCTGGTCCATGTGTGTCACACATCCCGCTCCGTGATTGATCCTACAGGCACATACTGTGTGAAAATGTGGATCACGGTCCTGTCCGCACTGGTGTTTCCTGCATTGGCGTAGTGCAGGCCTCCAGGGTGGAGGCGTAAGAGAGGGCCTGCTCTGGTAAATTGCACGGTCCCCATTTTGTATGGGCACAATGTGTCTACATCTGGGCTTGGGTTACATGGATGCACTCAACATCAGGTCAAATTTCCCTAGTCTAGACAAACCCTAGGCCACTGTATTTTGTGCCTATTTCACAGTAGCTCCCATCTCTCCCAAAGAGGCAATAATCCAGTCCAAACTTTAATGCTCAGAAGATCTGACATAATTTCCCACATCTATCTGAACGAATTAACTCACAGGCATGTGGCGAGAGGCTTTGCTGCCTCAGCACCAGATTAGGCATGAGCGCTGTCGGGTGAGAGACGCCAACTGGAGGACATGCAATAAGGTCTTGATGTGAAATGGCGATCCTGGGGACGGGCAGCGTCACAAGCCACTGAGCGGGCGACCTTGGGAGAAGTGACAACACACACACCTAACACTTTTCCCAAGGAAGAGGCTGGAAGTGACTTACCCTAGAAACGAACCAGTGACTTTACAGTGAAACATGGTCCTGTTGTGTGTCAAGAAAGTGAGGTGAATAAAGAAGATGAATTAATCTGCCCATCCTGGAAGCTCATATGGAAAAGCCCTGTAGAATTACTAGGGATTAAACCAATAGCATTCTACAGATGTTTAATAAAACTGTATCAACCTTGCTTTAGAAGCCTATAGACTTTAACAGAGAACAAGGATCCTTTCCATAGGCTTCTAGAAACAACCATATAATTTTGTAATGGGGAGAGAATTTTCTATTGATCAATAAGGAATGGCCCATAAAATCTATACCAAGTGATCATTTTCTGTTAAATTTTATAGAAGATAATATAAAAGAACTATTATCTAGTAATTTTTATCAGTAGCTCTCTAAGAAATTCACAAAGGAGGCAAATATACCCATTTCACAGATGGAGAAGCAGAAGCGCATGGAAAGATGACTTGCCCAAGGTCACCCAGCAGGCCAATGGCAGAACCAGAATCCTGGTTTGTGCTTAAAGCCCCAGCTTTCAGAATCCTCTGATTACATAAGAATCTCAGCGTTCATTAAGAAAATGAAAAGTTTGTTTCCAGCCTTCCTGCTGGCATAGAAAATGTGATGCGATCGCACTCTGAAGGCTCCAAAACTGAAAGTTAAATAAAAGATCTCCAAATATACGATGTTAAAAAAAAATCCTGTGATTTTCAAGCCATCCTCAAGATCTTTGTGGGCCTGACCTGTGACATTTGAATGCTCGGGGTTGGCAGTGTGTTTACATTTACTGTTACCTCTGAACTGGGCCATGGGGATTAGTGGAGTATGTTGTACAGGTCACACATTGGTAGGTGGGTGGCATCTAATCTAACTTATTTACGGTCAGATTTTTTAAAGGTATTTAGGCACCCAACACCCATAGACAGATTAGGGGTTTGTGGGGCCCTGGGGCAGAGCAAGTGAGGCCCCCCAACCCCTTCCGCCTGCAGCCTCCTGTACCTGCCCCCATGCTCCTGCCAGGCAAATGGGCTCAGGGCACTGGGGCTTGGCCCACCCCCTCACCTGGCATTCTTACCGGGGAGCAGGATCGGGGTGCAGGGGCTCCCCTTGCTCCCTGGCAGGAGTGCTGGGCGGGTGGAGTGGGTTGGGGCACGGGGGCGCCCATTTTTCCAGGCATCCTCCAATTGGCCAGGGTCCCTGGCACAGACCCCATTGGGCCAATGGCTGATCCGCCACTGCCAACACCCACTGACGTCAATGGGACACTGGCCTACCTTTAAACAATCTGACCCTTAGGCTTGCAGCAGCTTCTCTGCAGTCCTGTTTCTGACCGATAGCTGCTCCTGCTGATAGCAGCAAAGGGTCCTTCTTATGATGATATTCCCACGTCACTAGCCCTGGCTGCGTGTACAGCTCTCACTTGCGGGGAGCGTCACAGCCAGGGAAGCAGTCATTGCAAGAACGTGGATATGTCTATATTTTAGTTTGGAGCCATGGTTTAATCACAGGTTAATTAACACATGCTGATGCCAGTGTAGCAAAGCCACATTTGCTTCCAGCTGAATTCCTGCTGTTTAGGGTTAAACACAAGTAGGAACAAATATTTGTGTCCTGGAGCAAATGTTTGTGTAGGGTGTACAGTAGAATTTACAAATCATGTTTGAGTAGATATACGCCATAGGACTGAGAATCAGGACACCTGGGTTCTGTCTTGTCCTTGGGTTTTATACAACTCCCAGCTCTGCCAGGGACTCAACTCTGTGACCTTGGGCAAGTCCTGTCCCTGCTTTGTGCCTCAGTTTACTCATCTGTAAAATGAGGATACTTAACCTTCTTTTGTACTATGTTTTGAGAGCCACAGATGAAAAGACAATAGAAAGGCTGAGGGGAAAGCATTATTTTGGGGAACCTGCCTTGAATGCAAGTGGGTATGTTCCGCACGCCTTTTAAAGACCTAGTTTTGAGAGGCGACCTCTGAGTTTCCACCCTCATTTTTGCACCCACAAAAAATTGTGATTACAAATTATTGAGGGTCCATTTTGCAGTACTTGGGCAGCCAGTCATCTAACTGGGTGCGGCGTGTGTATGCACAGGTATGTACATACGTTTGTATTTGGTGTATTGTCTGCTGCGAGTCCAGGCTGGGCCGGCAGGGACGAGCCCTTGCTCTGAGTTAGAGGTCAGGTTACAATGGACACGGTGATCCCATAAGTGTCTGAATACGCGCTGGGCACAAGGAAGTGCGTGCCAGGTTGAAGGATGTGCTTGGGACCTTCTGAAAATCAGAGGCTAACTGTATGTTGTGCAATCCTCGTTAGAGGATAAGTCAGGCCAGTGTTTAATTTGTAATGAAGGAGGTGCCAGGGCTCAAGCAGTCTTTTTACATTCATAACAGATGCAGCAAGCTGGGGCTAAGAACTGCCAGGCCCAGAGGCGCCGGGGCTAGGAACTGCCAGGCCCAGAGGTGCTGGGAGGCTCTGAACTGCCAGGCCCAGAGGTGCCGGGGCTCTGAACTGCCAGGCCCAGAGGTGCCGGGACTCGGAACTGCAAAGTCAGGCTTTTTAACCTTGGTATCAAAGTGTAGCTAGAACACATTCATAGGGAGCCATGAGACCTGCAGGGTGTCATGGAGACTCCTAGATACCCCTTTCAAATTCTCCTCCCCTCTCTTATCTGCTTCCTTCAACGGCTCATAAAGCCACCCAGAGGAATTAGTTCCTATTTGGTCTCTGCTGTGGTCACCATGGCAGGACGGTTCCCCACTGCTTCGTCCTGTCCCATTTAAAATCACGGAAGAGCCCCATCGATCTCAGATGTTTGCTGAGGCTGGGCCAGATTCCCAGCTGCTGTAAATCAGCAAAGCTTTATTGCCATCAGTAAAGCTTTCACTAGTTTCTGCCAGCTGAGGCTGTGTCCCTTTGAGTCTCGTGGTGACAGGATCAGAGGAACAAAGCAAAGTCCCATTCGAGGCACTAGGCAGAGACATGAGGAGTTGGTCTTTTCCTCTCCTGGCTACTGAAGGTCCTGCAAACGGAGGGACCGGGCGAGGCAGTGCCCGGTGCGCTGGGGTCCCTCTGCATGGTTAGGCCAGGAGGAGCCCTGCTGGAGCAGCTGATTGGGCAGACGGGGGTGGGGGGGAGTGGATTAAAATTCTCGTTTCTTCACGCTGGGTGAGAATGACACAGCCATTAGGCTGGGAGCCGCTCCTGGCCGCGGTGCTCTGCTGAATTAGCAGCATGTTTGAATGAGATAAAAGGGGCAGCTTACCCCGGTGCGCTCGCTCCACTAATCCCACTACAGCTGTGAAATGAATAGCAGCAGATCCTCTTTACTCCTCTAACTGCCTATTTTACACTTGAGACCGATGCCAAACCTGGCCCACCGGGGCTTATTCCTCCTGAATGCCGAAGCTCATTCTTCGCAGAAGACTTCATATCCCAGGCCTCCCTAAGAAATGAGGCTCTCAGAGGAGACCGGGGATCTGGAGAGGACTCATAGACTCATAGACTCATAGGTCAGAAGAGACCAATATGATCATCTAGTCTGGCCTCCTGCACAAAGCAGGCCACAGAACCCTACCCATCCACTTCTATAAAAACCCCTAACCTATGTCCGAGTTATTGAAGTCCTCAGATTCTGGTTTGAAGACCTCAAGCAGAGAATCCACCAGCAAGTGACCCATGCCCCACGCTGCAGGGGAAGGCAAAAAATCTCCAGAGCCTCTGCCAATCTGCCCTGGAGGAAAATTCCTTCCCGACCCCAAATATGGCGATCAGCTAAACCCTGAGCATGTGGGAAGTCCTCCCAGCCAGCCAGTCAGAAGATCTCTGCAGTAACTCTGATCCCATCCCATCCAACATCCATGCAGACCATTGAGCAGACCTATCTGCTGATAATCCAAAACAATTGCCAAAATTAAACGATCCTATCATATCTCATCCCTTCCATAAATTTATCAAGCTTAGTCTTGAAGCCAGAATCTTTTGCCCACTACCCCCTTGGAAGTTCCAGAATTATCTCTAACTGGTTAGAGACCTTCATCTAATTTCAAGTCTGAACTTCCTATGTCTCAGTTTGTACCATTTGACCTTGTGTCTACATTAGTACTAAGCTTAATAATTCCTCTCCTCCCTAATGTTAATCGCCCTGATATTTATATAGAGCAAGCATATCCCCCCGGAGACTTCTTTTGGCAGGCTAAACAAGCCAGCTCTTTGAGTCTCCTTTCATAAGGCAGGTTTTCCATTCCCGGAACATCCTAGTAGCCGGTCTGCTGAACCTGTTCCAGTTTGATTCATCCTTCTTAAACAGGGGAACCAGAACTGCACACAGTATCAGTGTTGAGGAGTCTCACCAGCGCCTTATACAACGGTACTAACACCTCCTTATCTTTGCTGGAAATACCTCACCTGATGCATCCTAAATGGCATTTGCTTTTTTAACGGCCATATCGCATTGGCAGCTCATAGTCATCCTGCGATCAACCAATACACCAAGGTCCCTCACTCCTCTGTTGTTTCCAACTGATGGGTCACAACTGATGGGCTATCTAGTTGCAGTCTTATATTGGTGCCCTTCACCACAGTATCTGGCCACTTATAGTCAGAGAAAGAGCTATTATGGAGGTCCTTTACCATGGAGCTTCACCACTTCTCTTTGAGAGACTGGGTGACCGTGAACTGATCACGCAAGAGGAAGTTGCTCCTGGGGATCCTCTGCATTTGCCTTGGCTCGGTTTCATTGGCTCATTGCTCCTTGCACACTTGTAGCCAGGGCGGCTCAGGCCCCGACGCCAAGCGCGTGCTTGGGGTGGCATGCCGCGGGAGGCGCCTGTGCCGTTGCCAGGAGGGCGGCAGCGGCTCCGGTGGAACCTCCGCAGGTGTGCCTGCGAGGATCCGCTGGTTCCTGCGGCTCCAGTGGAGCATCCGCAGGCACTCCTGCAGGAGGTCCACCGGAGCTGCGGGACCAGCGGACCCTCCGCAGGGATGCCTGCTGGAGGTCCATCGGAGCCGCGAGACCAGCGGACCCTCCACAGCCACGTCTGAGGGAGATCCACCAGAGCCGTGGGACCGGCGAGCGGCAGAGCGCCCCCCGTGGTGTGCCGCTGTGCTTGGGATGGCGAAATGGCTAGAGCCGGCTCTGCTTGTAGCATCTCAGTGAAAGCAGCATCATCCCTCTGGGAACCCAGGCAGGAGGTATGGCAACGAATGCACACGAGATTGTCACACCCCCTCCCTTATACAGGACTGGCCTAGCCCAAGTCTATAGCATTGCTGCCTTCAGAGAGTGGTTGTATCTCAGTCTGGTTCCTCAAGGACAGGAGCCATTGAGGCTGGATCTGTTAGATGCATCCCTTCCAGCGCGGGTTTGAGGCACAAAGGCTGGGAATGGTGGAGGAAACTTTCTCTGCTCTTCATCCTGTCCCTGCTTGATGAATGTAACAGCCCTTTACTCACTCACTTTCTTTCTCTCTCTCTTTCTCCATCCATCTATCCCCAATGCACCCATCCATATCTACCTAGGCTTTCATATGGTCCTCCTGTCCTCATCATAATATTTGAACACCTTGGTAGCTACCCTCCAGCTTAGGCCAAATTGTGCTGCAAGTGGGTTGGGTTGCATCGGAGCCCAGGTTTGCACACAAAGCTGGCGACCTTGTGCCCAGTCAGCGCTGGGCTTGACGTGCGAAGCCATGACCGCAGCTAGGCGAGAACTAGGCATGATGAAAGAGTCACCCCCGGGCCTGGTGACTGCATCACGGTGTGAGAGCAAAGCGTGCTGCAGAAGGGGGAGGTTGGTGTGATGCGCAAGGCTTCAGTTCACAGGAACTGACTCCCAGGGTGCTCTGGGGCTGGAGCACCCATGGGGAAAAAAAATAGTGAGTGCTCAACTCCCACCAGCTGCAGCTGTTTGGCAGCGCCCCCATTAGCTAGTTGGAGGCTCCGCCAAACAGCTGTTTGGCAGCTGGGACTGAGGGGTTTGGGAGAGGGTGGAGAGCAGGGGTGGGAAGAGGTGGAGTGAGGGTGGGGCCTTGGGGGAGGGGCAGAGCAGGGGCGGGAAGTGGCGGAGCAAAGGCGGGGCCTTGGGGAGGGCAGATCAGGGGTGGGAAGCGGCGGAGTGAGGGTGGGGCCTTGGGGAGGGCAGAGCAGTGGTGGGAAGCGGTGGAGTGAGGGTGGGGCCTTTGAGGAAGGAGTGGAGTGCGGGCAGGGCTGCAGGGCGGAGCGGGGCTGGATTGGGTACATAGGGTGCACCTTTGCACCCTCCGTCACATGCACGACTGTGCACATAGCCCCCCCCCTTCCCCAGAAGAGCCCCCTTAGGTGCCGTCACCCCGGCTGCCCTGCATGTCAGCGCTGACCCCAGCGATAGCAGCACGCTTCACTTTATCAATCTCAGACGTCTCTATTAACAGGACAATGGAAGACTAAGCACTTTCCTTTATTCATTTACCCGCTGTCTGATAATATCATAGTGATGATAATTTTTCTTTAATGGGCCATTTGCTGTAATTATGATGCAGCGGGTGAGTAATTGTATCGGACACCCAATGCCGCCGTCGCAACTCTGCAAACGTAATGCACTCCATTGTCTGGGGGGTGCGCGGGAGCGAAAGGAAGCGTGACAAAGAGAGAGACAGACAGTGAGACAATGTCCCAGCTCCCTCTCCCTTCTCCAACATTCAGTAGATCAAATTCTTTCTTCTCACACTTACGCAGCTCCCAGGCCTCGGTAGAATTTGGCTCAATGTCTCTTCCTCTGTAAGCCTGTTCGTTCTACCCTAGCCATCTAACACCCCCCTCCCCGTAGCCTCCTCTCTGTCTTACACACGGCCCAGTTCTGCCCTCCTGTACGTGCAGATGATTCCTTACTGGGCACAATGCTCCATTGTCATTTACACTAGTGAAAACCTTGTGCAAACTGGGTTAGAAGGGACCACAAGAGTCAGCCAGTCTAACCTCCAGCACGGGAACAGTTGAGCCTCCCTTTGCGATGGTGAACATCGTTGCACAAAGGGAGGCCCATGGAGCAGCCAGCCCATTGAATTCAGTGAGAGCTGCGTGCCTACAAGCGGCAGAATTATGATTGCTCTTGTATTGTTTGTATGACAATAGCCCCCCGGGGCACCAGTCAGGGCACCGGACGCTGTACAGTCATGCAGGAGAATTCCACTCCCTGCCCTGGACAGCTCATAATCTGGGTTGTGCTAAAACACAATGAGCCCAATAATTCACTGCAGCCATTTGCTGCTCTGCGTCAAACCGGGTTCAAACTGCTACCCAGCAGTGGGGCTTTAACCCCCGTGCTGCAGCAATGGAGACTCATGCTCCAGGAGCGGACGAGATACGTGGCGAGGGAGATGAGATAACAGCAAAGCAAGCAAATGACCTTGCAATAAGCAGGTGCCTGAGTTCGCGCAGCTGTCTGGAATTGTGCTTACCGGTGGGCATTGAGGCTGGCTGTGCAGAGCACCCACTGGCCTCAGTGGGCGTTCCGAAATAGGGCCCTCTCCCTTCCTCTGTGTGTCTCCCCTGCCTTCCCCCCAGCCTCTCCCTGGAGCTGGGCTTTATTCCTTCTAGCATCAGTAGCCTGAAAGAAAGAAGTAAGAAGGCAGCTGGGTGGGTGGCTAATGCTGCAGCACCTGTGACTGCTTCAGACTCCTTCCAATGCACCTGTGCAGAGCCTTCAGCATAGGCGCAGACTCCATGGGTGCTCCGGGGCTGGGTGCTGGGGGAGGGGGGGCGGAGTGGGGGCAGGAAGAGGTGGAGTGAGGGCAGGGCCTTGGAGGAGGGGGCCTCATGGGGGGTGAGGCCAGGGGGCAGGATCTCAGGGAGGAGGGCAGAGCAAGGGCAGGGCCTTGGGGTGCAGCACCCCTGGGGAAAAGAAGAAGTCTGCATCTATGGCCTTCAGCATGTGCGCAGTCCACCGATTTTAAGGGGCTATTCGTGCCATTAACACAGCATGTGATGAGTGTCTGGAGCAGTGGTTCTCAACCGATTTACTGTTGCAGCCCACAAGGTGTTATGTGGGCCGCATCCAATATGATCTGTATGGCCCTGAGGATGTCACGCAGGCTGCAGCTGCGTGCTGATTGGGCTGCGAGTGGCCCGTGGACCACAGGTTGAGAGCCATTGGTCTGGAGGATCAGGGCCCCGGGTTGTCAAATGAAGCTAGGGGAGGAATTTAAACATCTCCCTTGTCTCTGTTTGTTGGCTTCTCTCACCCTCCTCTCTGCTTGTTTTTGCAGGAGACACAGGAAAGCAAACATTGCGAATTCCCCCCCACCCCTATGGGTGCCGGGTTGAGCTCCTCGGGGATGCCTTTGGTGGGGAGGGATTCAATTTTTGACTGTCCCAGACAAAACCCGGAGGTTGGAAAACTCCCCATTTTGTTTAAATAAGCAGAGAAAAGGCGGCATTGAGAGAGGGCACTAGAGAGAGGAAGCAGACACGGAAAGAAGGGGTGAGCAAAGTGGGGTGCAGTATCTGAGCTAGGGGGCAGCAGGGGACTCTTTGGGTTCCTTCTCAGCCCTACCGGGCACCTCTGATTCTCCTATTTAGGGCGTAAGCTCTTGAAGGGGCAGGTCTCTTAGCATGTGATGTACAGGGCCTAGCGCACGGGGCCTCGATCTCAGCTGCGGCCTCGAGGCACTCCTGGAATGTACATACTAGTAATAAAAGACCTGACCAAAAAGCCACTTTTCTGCTAGTTATGCAGGGAAAAGGCAGAACCAAATCTCGCCCCTTTCGATAGTTTTGGGCACGTTGTGGCTGCTTCTCACTCAGTGGCCCTGCTATTCAGAGGGGTTGTGTCTCTCTTCGGGGACCCATTCAGTGTCACCTGGCTTTTACTGCTCTCCAGCAGCTCCAGAGAAGGTAGTTATTGTGGACCACAAGCTAAATATGAGTCAACAGTGTGATGCTGTTGCAAAAAAAGCAAACGTGATTCTGGGATGCGTTAACAGGTGTGTTATGAGCAAGACACGAGAAGTCATTCTTCCGCTCTACTCTGCACTGGTCAGGTCTCAACTGGAGTATTGTGTCCAGTTCTGGGCACCGCATTTCAGGAAAGATGTGGAGAAATTGGAGAGGGTGCAGAGAAGAGCAACAAGAATGATTAAAGGTCTTGAGAACATGACCTACGAAGGAAGGCTGAAAGAACTGGGTTTGTTTAGTTTGGAAAAGAGAAGACTGAGAGGGGACATGATAGCAGTTTTCAGAGAAGGCCGAAAGAAACTGTTGTTAGTTGGAAAAGAAAGGGACTGAGAGGACTACAGGTTTTCAGGTATCTAAAGTGTTGTTATAAGGAAGTGGGGAGAAAACTTGTTCACTGAGCTCACGAAGATAGACGAGCAAGGGCTAACTGCACGAAGGAGGTTTTAGTGATTATGAAAGTTTCCTAGCAGGTGGTTAAACACTGGAATAAATGCCTAGGGAGGTTGTTGATTCTCATCTCGGATATTAGAGTAGGTTAGATAAATGTCTATCAGGGATGGTCTAGACAGTATTTGATCCTGCCATGAGGGCAGGGGACTGGACTCAATGACCTCTTGAGCTCCCTTCCAGTCCTAGAGTCTATGAATCTATGAATCTATGGACGGGTCATGGGCCATGAATTTTTGTTTACTGCCAGTGACCTGTTCATGACATTTATTAAAAATACCCCTGACTAAAGTGTAGCCTTATCGATGAATATAGTGCCTGGAATGCTGTATCTTGCAAAATGGCCTTCAGTTTGCCAATCACTCACTTGCTTCTTGATTCATTAAGAGCATAAACCTCCCAAAAATTTGAATAGTCGTCCACTGTGATCAAGTACTTCTTTTCCTTGAAGGTAAATAGGTCCACTCCGACCTTGTTGTATGGTTGGGTAGGCGGCTCATGTGAAAACAGTGTCTCTTTTTGCTAGTGGTTTTCACACATCTGGCAGGTGTCAGATAGCTGTCAATGCCCAGGTGTGAGGCAAGTCTTTTTTGCGTGACATCCTTACGTAAAGAGGTGGGGACAACAGCTCCCTGGCCTGGAAATATGATTCCATTCTTACACACTCAGTTCACCTTTAATTTGAAAATATAGTTCTTCTCTTACCGGTCCTTGGCTTTTGTCTTCTGGCCACCCTGGGTAAGATTGATCACTTGACAACCTAGAGCTGGATGTCCTTTTCCCCAGCCTCTTTGATATCCATCAGCTTCGCTGTTGAAACTAGGAGAAAGTGCAACATGTTAATGGATTCCGTGTCCTGATTCCTTTCCCGTAATTTGCTGATGCTGGATATATATGTCCAGCTTAGGTGTCAGCTAACACTAGCAATCATCCAGGAGAATATCTGATCTCTGTCTGGTAGTGCTGGAGGGGCATCAACATGCCCTGCAATCTCTTTGGAGAACTACGGGCTTGTCTACCTGAACAATTGGTTCACGCCAAGCTGGAGTGTGACGAGGAAACAGAAGTTCCAAGAAGACTAGATTAAAGCACATTAATGGAACGTTAATAGGTGTCAGCAGGTGGACAGGGACAGTCGGGCTAGTGCAGGGTAGTTTCATAACCCAGCTGTGAGCTAAAGTTTGTGTAGACAGTGCCTGCGAAGGGGCTTTGCCATGACTCTGGGCAGGTCTACGCTTAAAATGCTGCTTCGGCATGGAGCTCCGACGCCCTGGTGCTTTAATGAAGATGCTCTAAGCAGATGGGAGAGAGCTCCCCCATCGGTGTGGTTAATCCACCTTCCTGAGAGGCGGAGCTATGTTGAAGGGAGAAGCTCTCCTGCTGACACAAAGCTGTCTACACCAGGGGTTAGTCAGTATAACTACATTGCTCAGGGGGGTGGATTTTTCACACCCCTGAGTGATGCAGTTATACCGATATAGGTCTGTAGCGTAGACCAGACCTTAGTGGGTGAGCATAGTTTCACTGATGAATCCCTCCACTCCAAATCCCACAGCCAAAAGCTCCTTTTCTGTTTGGGCATACCCCTGTTCAGGCTCTGACAGGGGTCTCCTGGCAGAAGCCACTAGCTGCTGCTGCAGAAGAGCAATGCCCAATCGTCCCTCTGCTGCATCACACTGGCTCTGCTGGCTGCTGGCGCTCCAGGGCAGGGCATCCATTATGATTTGTGTCTGTATGTCCAGTGGTTGCTGTTGGGAACCTGCCCAGTTTCACCCAACGTCCTACCTTGTGAGCTGCCATTTGGGTTCCCCAGCTGCAGACAGGTGTGGACAGACAATGTATCATTCCTTTGAAGAGCTGTACCTCTTTCACATCCCGTGGAGCAGGCATGTCTCTGATTGCCTTGGTCTTAGTGCTTTCTGTCCCTCTGTTGCAAGCAGATGTCCAATGTCTGTCAATTTGCGCTCTTTGAGTCATATTTTTTTTCTGGGTTGAGTTTAATGTTCGTTTCCCTGCATCACTGTAGACTAGCTTGTAATTTTCTGTCATAGTCTCATTCAGCTTCTGTATCATTGCTCCCTTCACCTACTCTGAGGATATCATCTGCAGTTATTTTCATCCCAGGCTGCCAGCCAACAGGGATGAAAGCAGCAGGCTTAGTGGTGAGAGCAGGCCGCAGGCCTAGTAGCCAGAGTCAGAGCTGTGGTCGGTCACCAGAGCCGGGGTCAAAACCAGAGGTCAGGAACTAGAGCGAGCAGGGTAGCAGGCAAGGAGAGGCTCAAGGCAGGGGCAGGACAGAGGCAGGGCTGGGTGCAAAGCAGGTGCAGCAGGACAAGGTAGAGCTGGAGCAAGCACAGTGAAGATTGAGAAGCCAGCAAGATGCTGCTGCTACTGGCTTAAGAGCCAGCCTGCTGGCCTTGGCAGCTACTCAGGTTGCATAGCTAATCAGGCAGCTGCTGCAGGCCAGCTGTAGTGATGAGGCTACCTGGAAACTAGCTCTGCTGAAGGCCCTGATTCCTGACCCAGACAGTCCTCCTAGTGCTTGGGTAAGTTTTCTCTGGAACAGCTCTGGGGCTGGTCTTATGCCCACTGGCATGCAAGGTTGTCAGCATGCTGGACTCTTTATCCAGGCTTATGTGCCAAAACCCGTTCGTCTCATCACAGATGGAAACGATTCTGGCTTTGGAAAGTTCTATCATGAGTTGTGGGAAGTGGATAGTGGCATCTTTTAAATGCCTTTGTCAGTTACTTTGGGTCTATGCAGATGCATAATTTGCCTAAAGGTTCTTTACCATCATCATGATGCTTGCCCAGGCTGTACTGGTTTCTTTAGATGTTGTGATATCCCTGCTCTTCAGACTTTTGAGCTCCTGGCATACTGGATTATATAGTGCCACTGGAATTTTCCTTCATGGTAAACACACACCTTCCACTGTGGGGTTGTCTTCCAATTGCAGCTTTCCTTTGAGGCCTTTGAGAAAACATCTCCATATGCTTTTAAAATTGTCTCCATTGTCTGTGGGCCACCCTGGAATAGAATTATAGAATCATAGAAATGTATGACTGGAAGGGACCTCGATAGGTCATCTAGTCTAGTGTCCTGCACAGTGGCAGGATTAAGTATTATCTAGACCATCCCTGACAGATGTTTCTCTAACCTGTTCTTAAAAACCTCCAATGATGGAGATTCCACAACCTTCCTTGGTAATTTGTTCCATTTTTTAACTACCCTTTGTGATAGACCCAGGCCAGTTGGGAACAGCAGAGTAGTAGAAAGGAGATATACTGGCCACTGGATATGCAGTTTTCTGTTCCCTGAGTGACCAGAGCAGGGACCGCTCCAGGCTAATCAGAACACCTGACTCCAATTAACCTGCTAAGAGTCAGGGGAGGCAGTTAAGCACTTGACTCTAGTTAAGACCCCTCTGATGCTATAAAAGGGTTCACTCAGGTCAGGCCAGAGGGATCCAGGGAGCCAGAGGAGAGGAAGTGCGTGTGAGGAACTGGGAGCAAGAGGCATGTAAGAAGCTGAGAATGAGTAGACATACTGCTGGAGGACTGAGAAGTATAAGCATTATCAGACATCAGGAGGAAGGTCTGGTGGTGAGGACAAAGAAGGTGTTGGAAGGAGGCTATGGGGAAGTAGCCCAGGGAATTGTAGCTGCTGCACAACTGTACCAGGAGACACTCTAGACAGCTGCAGTCCACAGGGCCCTGGGCTGGAACCTGGAGTAAAGGGCGGGCCCGGGTTCCCCCCAAACCTCCCAACTCCTGATCAAACACAGGAAGAATTGACCTGGACTGTGGCTTCTACCAGAAGGGAAGGTCTCTGGGCTGTTTCCTGACCCACAGGGTGAATCTGTGAGGCGAGCAAATTCGCCAATGAGCGCAGGACCCACCAAGGTAGAGGAGGAACTTTGTCACACCTTACAGTTAGGAAGTGTTTCCTAATGTCTAACCTTCATCTCCCTTGCTGCAATTTAAGACCATTACTACTTATCTTGTCCTCGGTGGATAAGAAGAATAGTGTATCACATTCCTCTGTATAACAACCTTCTATATACTTGAAAACTGTTCTCATGTCTCCTCTCAGTCTTCTCTTTTCCAGACTAAACAAACCCAGGTTTTTTTTCAATCTTTCCTCATAGGTCGTGTTTTCTAGACCTTCAGTCATTTTTGTTGCTCTTCCCTGGACTTTCTCAAATTTGTCCACATCCTTCCCAAAGCACGGTGGCCAGAACTGGACACAGTACTCCAGCTGAGGCCTTATCAGTGCTGAATAGGGGAAAGTGCTTACAACGCTCCCTCTAATACAGTCCAGAATGATGTTTGCTTCTTTTGCAATAGATTGGGACTCACCCTCCACCTATTGGTCCTAGCTGTATTCTGCTGGATCAGATCTCTCCCTGGGGGTAACCCTGGTTGTGCTTCTCAGGGAATCCAGGGAAACTATTTTTAGCTGGGGGTAGTTTCTTTAATTGTGCCTCCTTAACAAATACAATCCCACCCCCCACAGGGTCTTGCTTCAGAGTCTGTGCTAACACAGCAGTCCCTTCCCCAACTCAATCTCTCACATTGGTTAGTCCCATAACAAGGTTTCCTGGTTCTTGCCTCATAGCTGCAGCCCTCCAGGGCTTCTCCAAGAGTCTCCCATCTCTTGCAGCAGCTACGTTCCACAGCCACTCCAGTGGCAGTCCATTGGGAGCACCGCCTGGGCACTTCCGCTTCTTGGAGGATGTTGCTGTCTCCTCACCCTCATCCCTGCTGCCCTCTTTTGTACAGCTCAGCTAATTAACTTCCACCTCTTTCCTCTGGTGCAGGGGGTGGGCTAATCAGGCAGCCAGGCCAGCTCCAGCCCTCGGAGCCTCGGGGAATGTTATCCCTTATTCCTTCACACTTCTCCTTTCACTTCTTGCATTGCAGCTATAAAATTCCGATGCTGCTCCCCGATCAGCTCCCTGGCTTGTCTGGCTGCATTCCCCATCAGGGTTCTGTGACGCTTGCCATCCATCACCATAGACTTGGGGCTGCCAGTTCTGTTTTGGGTTAGTTACTCTGATGTCCTATTTTCATCTGAGCTGCATTGTGCACCCACTGTGTATTGTTAGATTGCGCCTGCTTTTGGTTACGGGTGGGCTCAAGTCCAGTTCACCCCGAGGAATCACATTGCAGGAGGCCCCGCGATCGAGCTGGAATTGCAGCTGAATTTCCCTATTTACACCGTTGCCTGCATGGAGGTTGGTGTCGTCCCTTGCTGCTGTCCTGTCCCAACAACCTGATGTGAACTTGCTGTTAGGGAGAGTGTTGTGATGTCACACCGCTGTCTGATGGGCCCTCCCCCGTTAGTGTAAGTCTGACTGAATTGTTCTGGGACGTTCCTCCACTCTGGCACCCACACACTGCTAAATTGGTTCAACTGGCCACATTCCTTGCAGTGCTGTCCAGTGGGGCCACTCATGCTCTGTCCCACAGTAAATGCCTCTCACTAAGGGCATGTCTAAACTGCAGTTAAAAACCTGCGGCTGCCCCGTGTAGCTGATTTGGGCTTGCGGGGCTCAGGCTAAGGGCCTGTTTAACTGCAAGACAGATGAACCCTGGGCACCTGCTCTCCTTTGCTGGTGTCTCATTGCATGTATATTTGGGATGTTGCGCCTCCTCGGGCTTTCCTCCTTTCTCCTGAGGCTACCACTGCATGCACCACATCTAAGCAGCTGTCTGGTGTGAGATTGCCTTCCTGGAGCAGTCGCTCCCGCTGGGGTCAGCCCACGTGTCAGAATCTATCCCAGCCTGGATTAGGGAGTCTGTGAAGTCCCCCAGATTGCACATTGCAGCCAGTGTGTGTAAGGCTGTAACTTCTCCCCTCTGTCCCCTCCCCGCTCCTTCCTCAACAAATCTCAGTTTGCACATGCTCAGTAAGGCTTGTTAGAGTTTGGCAGCTAAATTCTCCAAATACTCTGACTTCACTGAGCATGCTCCAGCCCCTCAGAGCTCATACCTGTCACCTGTGCCACCCCCCACAGAGTGTCAGAGCATGCTCAATCCCAAGGCTAACGAGGCTCAGGAGGGCTTTCTCTGCTGTTGCTCCGCTGGGAGCCAGATACAGCAATCAAGATCAGGGAGCCTGTCTCTTGCGCCAAGTGCTCCCCCTACTGACACCAGGCAGCATGGAGGAGGAAGCAGCAAAAGGGAGAAGACCCAGAGCTGAGGCAGGAGGGAATAGATTGGGACTGAGCCTGTGGGAAGGCAGGGGAACTGGGTCTGGAAGCAGGTGGAGGCAGCAACTGGGACTGGCTGGGCAAGTAGACGGGGAGCCATTGGGGGTTGGAGAATGTGTGTGTGTGGAGGGGGACTGGGAGCCAGTGGGAAAGAGATCAGATGTGGGGGAACTTGGACTCACTGGGCAAGAGAACTGGGCCAAGGAGCCTGGGATTCACAGGGCCTGGGAGCTAGTGAGCACTAGTTACTCCACAATGCACTTTGGAAGTGTACAGGCGGGTTGCATCATACGCACATTTAACTTACACAAATTCAACTATACGCGCTCGGCAAAAAAAAAGTAATTAAAAGAAAGAAAAATAATGGTTCCACCCACCATTCCACTCAATGAGTCTAAGTTACAAGCAAGTGGAAACAGGGTCATTTCATGGGACGTGTTGACAACCTTAATAATGGGGGGGCACTCGTGGGCAATTCACCATGCTGTAGATATGCAGTCCAGTCCTCTCACTGACTTACATGGGTGCAGGATCTGCCCTGTGGTACATTCGGTGTGTATCTTTAAGGCTCATGCTAACAATCTTGGGAGCGGTGGGTGAGCACCGAACGCAGGACTGGTTTGTTAGGTGCGCAGATAGTATGTTACGCGTAAGCAGCCTAGCGCCTAGCCACATATGGGATTTTACACCTGAGGCAAGGATACAAGATGCAGGATCCGTGTGCATTTGAGTAAAGCGATGTACTGTCTGTGGGAAACCATGCTACAGACTGGGTGCGTGGCAGGCAGAACTTGCCATCGAGGAGTGTGAGACACTGGGCCCTCTTGCCACAGACTTTGCCTTCCACTTAACCCAGTTCCCATATGGAAGGATTCCATCTGATTTTCTTCCATTATTATTTGTGTTTTGGGAGCAGCTCGAGGCCCTCATGTGCCAGGGGCTGTTCAGATGCGTGGTAAGAGACAGTCGCGGCCCCCAGAGAGTTTACAGGCTCAATAGATGGATGAGAGGAAGTGTCCTTAGCCCCGTTTTATAAATGGGGCCAGAGAGGTTAAGTGACATGCCCAAAGTCACGCAGGAAGCCTATGGCAGAGCCAGGAAGTCAAACCCAGCTCTCCTAAGTTTCCACCTGGTGCTTTAAGCACAAGACCATTCTTCCTCCTCGGCTGGGTTATAACCTCCTGAAAGTCCTGCCGTCTCACAGTCACTGGGTAGTGTCAGGGGAACAGCACCCAGAGACGCTGGAACTAGGGGTGCTGCAGGTGCTGTAGTGGTAATAGCAACCCAAAGATATGGTTTCCGCCTTCAGCACCCGCACTCTAAGAAGTGTTCCAGCATCACTGACGTCTCCCTGCATCTAGGGCAATATTGAAATTTGTGGGTCACTGCCACTGAAGGAGCCTGAAGCAGATGACAGGATAAGGGGGGCCCCGGCCTTCCTCTGACACTGGTTTTCTAACACAGTAGCAAGGTCCTTCTGGAATGCGCCTGATAGTCCATTGCACTGATTCCCTTGGCAACCTGTGTGAAGCAGTGTGAGAACTGTTCCAAATGATTCTGGGATATATATGAAGAGGACAGTCACTGAGCGTGGGAGTTGTATTTTGACCTGGTCTGAGAATCCCTGATTTAGAAGAAGTGCAGTGGGGCATCATTCAGCCTTCCCCAGGGACCCAGCAGTTCCACATGGTCATGGACCAAACATTGTCCAGGTGCTGGCTTCGGGAATCTGGGAAGCCCACGGCCAAAGGGTGGCCAATTTGGGAGGGCTCCAGTTTGTGAGACAACTCTGAGCAATGCATGGCACTGTGAGGTGTGCTTCAGTGTGTGCCCATTAACAGCTGATGGGCTAGCTCTGCCTATGGCTTAGCAGAGCAAACATCAGAGCCTGCTCTTGGAATAAGAAGACCCTGTTGCCACAGTGAGAGAGAAGACGCTGACCCACTGTAGAACCGTCCATCAATGTGCTTTACAGATAGTGAGGGAAACTGAGGCACAGAGTGGCAGCTCTTTGCCCAAGGTCACACACACGATGAGCCAGGTGTGCAGAGTCAAGAAAACAACCCAGGAGCCCCAGTGCTCACTCCTGTCTCTAATGGCAAGATCATCCTCCGAGGCCTGGTAATGATGGAGTATGAAGAACAGCTGCTCCCAGCATCCCTTGGTCATGCCTGGAGGGAAGCAGCTGTGGATGTGAGGGAAAAGATGGAGCGAATCTTGGGGGGTGTGGGGAGAAGAGGGAGGGAGATTAAGCAGAGGTGATGCCTGCAGCATCCATGCTGCTGGCTCCAACACATCCTAGAGGTGGCCCGTCTCCACCCTACAGCTCAACATATCGGAGAATTTTTATTCCTTGGTGCCAGAGAGGCAGAGGGGTCCGTAGTGGGATAGATAATAGCTAGAGTTATGAGTAGGGATGGATAGCTAGAGGGGTACATATGAGGGTAAATCAATTATTAGATGGAAAGATACATACAAGGTAAATTAAATAGAGGGTAAACACAGGAACAGGTAGATAATTAGAGGTATGGGATAGCTAGAAGGGTATGTATGTGGGTAGATAGATCATTAAAGAGGTATGTATAGGAATGGGTAAACAGAAGGGTGCCTATGGCAATAGATTTTAGATAGTAGAGATAGGGATAGATAAGTCCATAGGTGGGTACCTCTGGGGGTGGCTAGATAAACAGAGAGACAGACAGTAGGGATAGGGAGATCTGGTGTGTTACACTGCCGCCCATCACCATAGCATCCGGGCGAGGGCAGCAAGTACAGAACCTGTGTCTACGCTTTCTGGGGGGATCCCTCCTCTGTTAGCCCCCAGCGGGGGAACATCACCTCTCAGTTTCTTTGCCCGATCACAGGCCGAGAGAGGGAAATAATCATAATAAAAACCAAACCCAGCCCACACGCCTGCATCTTATCTGAAACCCCCGTTATTGCCTGGTTGCCTCTGCCTGCCCACGCTGCCAATATCTCTCCGTTTATGCAGTGGCTCTTAATGAGAACAAAGCGATTAATTTGATCATCCTCTATCTCTTTATAACCCATGCCCACGGCTACGCCAAGACAGTAGAACTGAGCTAGTTCTACTGATTATTTTAATTTCATCATATGTCTTTTCTGGTCAATAAACTCCCTCTCAAATCAAATTGTTACTGAACATAACCTGATGCTAATGTCCATTGGACTCTGGGCTATAGCGGATAATGTAGTTTGTCATAATTAAGTGTACTGCCTAATTAATTGAGTGGTCAGGATGCTAATTAGCCAGGTTTATTGAGACTGGAGGAGTATGAAGGGCAATACTGCAGCTCATCAAAAGCACTGGGGTTGGATATAAAGTACATTTCCCCTTCCTCTCCCATGTCAGGCAGCTGAATCTGTGGCCCTGCAGCTTCATGGACGCTGGACGGCACCTGGAGGCGACTTGTTGTGATTGCTTTTAAACACGTCTAAGGTTCTTTTGTCTTTGTTTCCAGTTATGGTCCAGCCCTCAGGTTCACCTGTCATTGCAAACCAGAGCAAGGCTCATTCCTCTCTTCAAACCGAGATTAGTCCTGGCATCTCAGTCCCCACATGAAGAGAGGATGCTGAGACAAGTGATTGCACCGGGTGAAGACGAATGGGCTTGTGGGTAAAATATTAGACTGGGAGTTTGAAGAGCTGGGTTTTATTCCTAGCTCTGCTACAGACTCCCCAGGTGACCTTGACACATCAGTTGATCTTTCTGTGTCTCCATTCTCCATCTGTAAAATGTGAATAATATTTCTACTGTTCCTATTTACAGAGTCAGGTTTTTAGAACAGGGTCTGGTTCTTACCATGTGCACATACAGTGCCTAGCATAATGGGGTAATGTTAGGGTGGGAGAGGCTATGCTAATAAGATGATGTAAAGTAATGATGGGTGAGGCACTGCTGAATTTTATAATATAAGCCTCTGAGCATGCCCAGTGTGATCTAGGAGATTCCAGAAGCCTAGATAGATATAGGCTGAGGTGCGTGCTTATGTGATAGTGAAAGTTCTGTGCTTTCTCTCCAACCCTCCTGAGTGCTTGGTAAACAAGGTCTTGGATACCAGAGCCCCAGCAACAGAGCTGGACTCAGTAGAGGGCCTTGTGCTTTTTGAAGCGATCAGATAGTTAACAGGAATTGTGGAATCACAGACTAGTGAGGATGCGGTTGTGCATGGAAATAAGATCCTCAGCTAGACGGAGAAGGAGTTATCCGTTAACGTTAGAAGAGAATTGACAGTTCTCAGGGATTACTTGAGCTATGAATTATGCACCTTGTCTCAAAACCCAGGCGTAATCCTGCCATGAGGTTAGGATGACCAGACAGCAAATGTGAAAAATCGGGATGGAGGTGGGGGTTAATAGGAGTCTATATAAGAAAAAGACCCAAAAATTGGGACTGTCCCTATAAAATTGGGCCATCTGGTCACCCTACATGAGGTGCAACTGCAGAGAAGAATACCCTTTGCAATTAGTATTGTGCACTTGATTCAGCTTTCACTTACACCTCTCACTTCCATTGCATGCACTATCTGAACATATACAACCCTTGCGGTTTTTCCCCAAAAAGGATTTCACATTGTTTTTATGTTTGGAGGTTACTGGTGAAACGGTTGCATTCATTTTGGGGCAGAGTAAAGGTTGCTGGGATGAAATGTGTATTATTTGCAATTGAGCAAGACCGTACTTATTCTGAGGCCAGCAGAAATTGAGCAACGTCCTCCGCTATTTATTTCAGGGCTTGGGTTGTGCAGATTGTTGTCTCTAAGGCTGTGTCTATGCTGCAGTTAACCCGGGTGATTGGCACACAGGTCTGGGCACCTGGGTTAGCCTGGCCCACGTGTGAACATCGCCGTTGCAAAGCCCAACCTGTATTACCGTGTTCTTACTGTCGCTGCACTTGCTGGGTGTATTAGAGGTATGACCCATGGCTCTGTGTGCTGAGATGTGCTAGGAGTCTTTCCCTGTCAATTGCGGGAGGGAATTGTGGGAAGGCAGATTTGAAACAAATAAAAGGAAATTCTTCTTCTCACAGACACAGCCAACATGTGGAACTCCTTGCCTGAGGGGGTTGTGAAGGCTAGGACTACAACCGCATTTAAAAGAGAACTGAATTAATTCACGGAGGTTAAGTCCATTAATGGCTGTTAGCCATGATGGGTAAGGAATGGTGTCCCTAGCCTCTGTTTGCCAGAGGGTGGAGATGGACGGCAGGAGAGAGATCACTTGATCATTACCTGTTAGGTTCATTCCCTCTGGGGCACCTGGCATTGGCCACTGTCAGTAGACAGGATACTGGGCTAGATGGGCCCTTGGTCTGACCCAGTACGGCCGTTCTTATGTTCTTAAGGCAATGGAGACCTATCAACACTTGAGTGATTTAGCCTGTGTCCTCACTGCCAAGTGGGCGCATAACGGCCTGAGTTAAAGCAGAGCCTGTGCTCTAACTCAGGTTTCTTAGCCTGTGGGTCACAACCCAGAATTGGGTCACTGGACTGTGTCAAAGAGTTGCATGGGAAGCTGCAGGGAGGGTGTCAGAACCCACACTCACCTTGCAGGGGGTGCTCCTGCAGCACTGGTCCCACAGCATCACCCTGGCTTGGCCCAGCTGTTCCTCCATCATGCTGATGTGGGTCCAGCTGGACCACATGTGTGTGAGTGGCACTGCAACTCTGTGCACCAGGTCACATCACCCGGAGCAGAGTGCCTGGCCCAGTCACCCCTGCAGGACTGGAGCTGCAGGCTAAAACCCTGCTAAGCATCCAGATTAACTGTGCAGTGTAACCATGCCCTTAGAAATCCACCATAGGGGGCTGAGACGCCTGCTCCAATAACCGATGATTGTTTCTTCTGGTATGGGGCCAGATAGCTTCTTTTTTTCCCTAAGTGCTTCTTGATTGGCTCCAGGAAAGCTTAGACCACACTCCAACATCTTACCACATCATTGCATTTTATTTGACCACAAACTAATAGCTAAGACAGCTACGAATACAAGAGTCAGGTGTCCAAATTCCTCTTAGTTATACCTGTGCAACATCTTCTGCATTATCTGTGCCATGATAGGGCCTAGCGGCCTGGGCCCCTTGGTGCCAGGCACTGCACAGATGACAACAGAGACAGTCCCTGCCATGATGAGCTTCCCTGACATCATTGGAATACAGAGAGAATTTGATGCCCCTGCCTCTAGATTTTTGCACGATGCCACTGGGCAAGAATCATAGAATTTGGCCAAGTGTGACTTAAATCTGTTGCACAACAAGGTTATTAATACAAATGGGCAACTAATGCAAATCTTCTGCAAATGAATTGGCTTCACATATGTGCATGCATGGCTTGTATTTGCTTTTGTGCACATTGTAGCGAATGAATTTATGGACAGCAGTACCTATGCCAACAGTGACATATTGCAGAACATTCACAGGAAACAAATTTTAGGTTCAGAATTGTGGATAGTCTCACTGGAAATCTGATTGTCCGATAAGGTGCAAAGACATAGCACAAGCCTGCTACGTCCAGTCAGAACACCTCACATACCAAATCCCATCAACCGATTTTTTGTCAGTGAGCTACAGCTGGAGAATTCTTCACAGACATGAACTGGTGAAGGCTCTTGGAATAACAAGTAAATCTAAGAAAACCTCAGTCTTTATGATGGACAATTTGCAAAACCAAAAAATGAGGAAGAATTAAACAAGTCAATTATCAGGTTATGAACTTTTTGCCCAGCTCTACTAATTAGTAGCTTTGATGCTAATTACATAAGGAAAATAGAAGAGACTAAGTCCTGCATTTAGGTACACTCGTGCAAGCCCATTGATCTCTGTTGGGTTGGATGGGGGCTAACTGATAGCAGAATTTGGACCAGTGCCTTTGACATCAGTCTGTGCAGGGAAGGCACCTCAGCGCTAGCCATTTGACAGCTCCCAAGTCTCAACCCCCCAATTTTCCTCTCTAAAAGACTACTTTGGACCAAATGATAGGTCACCATTGAGAATATGCTTCAACTATTAAAAATGGCCATTCTTTTACATGTAAGCAGGGTCAGGATGAGCTGTATCCTGACATCTGGTGGTGAATTGTAGGGAGTGTGGAAAGAATGTCAAGAATCTCAAAAGGTGTGAACAGATTTGCATTGGCATCCACCTCACACTTAGCATAACCCCACAGCAGCTTGGGATGGTGATTTTAACAGCTCCGGGATCCCCAATTTCTTTGTTATTGGGGCAGGAGGAAAAAAAAAGTTTGTCACCCTGATTGTGTGAATGGGGAGCTGTGGGACTGCTTTGTGACAGAAATGACTCAACCTCAGTTGGGTGGTACTTGCTAGACAAGGGACATGGGTTCCAAAACCCTGTGAATAGAGAGAGGTTGGGGACAGGTATTTGTGCCTGGTGGTGCAGGCTCCTTGTGGAGCTAGAAGCACCAGTTGCACCCCCTCCTCTCTCCACTGTGGAATGTCAGAGTTGATTTTTTATTCCCTTAAGACTCTAGATACAGGTTGCTGAGCTGAACTCACTTTGGGCTAATGGTGCACTAGCACTGGGCTCCCCTACTATGTGCTGAGATCACTAAGAGCTGAAATCACAAAAGAGCTGAAATTACTGAGCTGGGAGCACTGAGTACTGTGCTAACTAGTGGGGGAGCCTGAAGCTATACTGTGGAACAGAGCAGCTGGCGGAGTGGAGCAGTTTATGGGGATGGCTGGAGTGGACCACAGGACAGCTGGTGGAGTGGAGCAGCTGGCAGAGCGGAGTAGCTGTGGGGTGTGTGGAGCAGCCCACAGAGCGAGCGGAGCCGAGCAGTTTGCAGGGACAACTGGAGCAGCTCATGAGGCAGCTGGTGGAGCGGAGCAGTTTGTGAGGACGGCCGGAGGAGCAGAGTGGAGCGGCTGGTAAGGCGGAGCAGTTCGTGGAGAAGGCGGAAGCAGAACCCACGGAGAGGCAGGGCAGTTGGCCCTGGACCACGTAAGGTGCCCCTTTCACCCAGGCTGGGGGGAGGGACCTCTACAGATAGACTCTTGAATTCTGGGGTGGCATTGACCAGAGACTTTTGGGTTGTTGGACTTTGGAGTGATTGGACTTAAGACCCTAAGGGGAAAAGGACATTGCCAAATGTACTTGGGGTGTTGGTTATGGTTTGTGTTATAACTCTGTTTGTGGTGTTTCTCCAAAGGGATGCCGCATTGATTCCTTCCTTTATTAAAAAGATTTTGCTACACTCAGACTCCGTGCTTGCGAGAGGGGAAGTATTGCCTCCTAGAGGCGCCCAGGAGGGTGTGGTATGTAAGTGTCCCAGGTCACTGGGTGGGGTCTTGAGCCGGTTATGCCTTGTGTTACTGAAACGGAACCCCTGGATACTGAACCCGGCCCTTGTTGCTGCCAACTCAGAGGGGCAGAAGGGTTACATACACAAGTTCCTTATACTGAATGCAGCCAGGCAAACATTTTCGGAAGAAGTAGTTTTCCATTGGAAAATGCCGACTCAGCAAAATTGAAACATTTTTAGAGGAAACATCAGTTTCATAGAAATTTTTCTGGGCAGTTATCAGACTGTTTGGATAAGATCAAAGCATTGAATCTTGACATTATCATTCTAAATATTATACAATATCATTAATATAACAAATGTCAACACAATAAAGTCAAAACAAAATGTTTGAGCCTTACCAAAATGAAATATTTTGCTAAGGGCAAAAGGAAATATTTTCGGAATATTTTGTTTTGCAAAAAATTGGAACTTTTTGTCCCAACTGGGACAAAAGTGAACTTTGAAATCCCAGAATTTTGTGGGACACACACACACACACACACACACACACACACACACACACACACACATTATCAACCTGTTGGTAATAAGTAAAATAGAAAGAATACATTGCATATATATGAATGTGGGTGCGATGTGTATGTGTACAATACAGGGTTTCTTGCACCTTCTTCTAAAGCATTTGGTACCTGCCCTCTGTTGGGAATAGGATACTAGACTAAGTGGACTTGTGATCCAGATAGCAATTCCTATGTTCTTAAGATCTTATGCCAGCTGGTGGACTGGCACCTCTTTGCCACACTCCTGGCTGGACACTGGAACACAGGGCTGGTCTCTGCCAGCTGATCGACTGCTTTTCACCATGCATCAGACTGGAGCTCAGGCAGCTCCTTTGTGCTGGAAACACAGCAACAGGTGACAAACAGCTGATGGGAGTGCCACATGCCCAAAAGGACGCTTCCTCTGATTGGCTCTTGACAACGTACAGATTAAAAATATCTCAGGGGGCTGAATGACTTAATTAAGAAAGTGCCAACAAAGAATTTCAAAAATAGCCTCCTAAAAGGGTTAATCATACCAACGCTGTGGATCTTTTATTCCCAGCTTAGCTCCGGTTCCACACAAGCCAGAGGGGGAGAGGACAAGAGGGAATCAATTTACAGTCGGAATGTCCCATAAGAATCTATCCTCTTTCGGGGAGAGGGGGAAGGGGGAGAGCAGGGGTGGGGAGGGTCATGGCTATTGTGTCAGGCCTGAGTAGGCCCTTAAAAATGGGAAGACATTTTTCAAACTCCATGCGTTCTCCTCCGTCAATACCCCAAGCCAAAACACATTAAAAGGCAGAGTAGGACCTGCCATCTTTCTCAAATCCATCTTCTCTCAAATCGCAGTATTACAACCAAAAAGGATTTGTTCCACTGCAGTTTGTCAAGATTGGACAAGGCCTCAAACTTGGCAGGGACATATATTAAAGGTTTCTCAGGGACTGGAGCCAGAAAGGCAATTACCTTCCTGCACTCGGAGAGGAGGGAACACAGCTGCCATCTCAGCTCCTGTTACTGTTATGTAATGTGGGAGGGCTGGGGTTCCCCCCCCAACTACCAATAAATAAAAATAAAATAGACGTGCCCCTCCCCCTTCTGCAGCCTGAAACTGGTGCAATCTGGCTCTGCAGGAAGGACAGCTGCAGCTTCCTGTCGGTTGCCGGCAATGCAGCTGACTAGATCAGGCAGAAGCAACATGCTGACATGCCCTGTGCACAGAGAAGCCGTGGGATAAGAGGCACCTGGAGCCAGATTCAAAGAATCCTAGGGTTGGAAAATTAGGGTTGGAAGATACCTCAGGAGGTCATCTAGGCCATCCCCCTGCTCAAAGCAGGACCAACCTCAACTAATCACCCCAGCCAGGGCTTTATCAAGATGGGCCTTAAAAAACCTCTAAGGATGGAGATTGCACCACTTCCCTAGGTAACCCATTCCAGTGCTTCACCACCCTCCTGGTGAAATAGTTTAATATCCACCTAGGACTCCCCCTACCCTCGCAACTTGAGACATGCACTTGTCGTCATCTCCACCACTGAGAACAGGAGCCTCTCATCCTCTTGAACCTACCCTAGTTTTAGGTAGTGACAGCAGCTATCAATCCCACCCTCTAAACAATCCCAGTTCCCTCAGCCTCTCCTCATAAGTCATGTGCCCCAGCCCCTGATCATTTTTGTTGCCCTCCTCTGGACTGTCTCCAATTTGTCCACATTCTTTCTGTAGTGGGGGGCCCAGAGCTGGTTGCAATACTCCAGGTGTAGCCTCACTGGTGTTGAATAGAAGGGAATAATCACTTCCCTCGATCTGCTGGCAATGCTCCTACTAATACAGCCCAATATGCCATTAGCCTTTTTGGCAACAAGAATGACAAAGGCCATGGAAGCCTTTCTGTTGATTTCAGTGGGCTTTGGATCAGGACTCTAAGGTGACCACCATTAACAAGTCTACATTGGCCAATAGTCACCCCTGCTAGCTACTGCAATTCCTTCCTGCGGTGCCCCTGAGCTGACACTGCTAGATGGTAGCTGTTGACACACATAGTGATTGCTCTGACACTGGCTTTTCTGGGAGTTACTGTCCCGACCGAAACATGGAGGAAATGAAAACCCTGCAGTATATTCTGGCTTGTTCTTGTTACCTTGTTACCTGCCTACCCACAATGGGGATTGGACAAGGCTGACTGGCTGATGGTTCATTTGGACCATGCTGGTGCCCTGGGGGGTTGGGTTGCTTGAGGAATGCAGAGTTTTCTCTTTAGAGACATGCATCTGAGGCCCCCAGTGTTCATAAACCCCTAGTGTAAGCAGGGGCCACTCCAGTGACTTCTGTTCAGATGGGCCATTAAAGATCCCATAGAGCCCCAGATAGCTGGGACCTCACCCCATCTACTGGAGAGAGTGTGCATGTCTGTGAGATGCCAAGCTAATAGCCCCCTAGTTTCAACGGGAGGGAGTGGTTCGCAGGCAGGGGCAGATTAAAACAGAGTCCAGAATCTGATCCCTGAGCTGGGTTGGATCCAAGGGGCATTGCGGGCGCTGGCCCAGAAAAGAGGGAAGACAATGCGCCAGTAGGGACACAAGCCCTCAGGAGCTCTGGGGGCTCACTTCCACGGTCTATCTGATGTTCCTAATAGGAGTTCTGAAGGAACTCCAATATGAAATTGCAGAACTACTAACTACGGGGTGTAACTTATTGCTGAAATCAGTCTCTGCATCAGATGACCGGTCGATCGCTAATGTGACACCAGTTTTTAAACAGCGGTCCAGAAGTGCTCCTGACAATTACATGCCAGCAAGCCTGATTTCTGTACCCGGCAAATGGGTTGAAACTATAGTAATGAGCAGAATTGTCAGACACACAGATGAACACGATTTGCTGGGGAAGAGGCAACATGACTTTTGTAAAGGGCAGTCATGGCTCACCAATCTATAAGAATTCTCTGAAGGTGTCAACAAACATGTGGACCAGAGTGATCCAGTCAATAATAGTGTACTTAGACTTTCAGAAAGTCATTGGCAAAGTCCCTCACCAAAGGCTCGTAAGGAAAGTAAGCTGTCATGGGATAAGAGGGAAGGACCTCTTATGGATCAGTAACTGGCTAAAAGATGGGAAACAGGTAGGAATAGATGGTCAGTTTTCACAGTGGAAAGCAGTAAATAGCAGGTCCCCAAGGATCTGTAATGCGACCAGTTCAACATATTCATAAAAGATCTGGAAAAAGGGGTAAAGAGTGAGGTGGCAAAGTTTGCAGATGATATAAAACTACTCAAGATAGTTAAGTCCATAACTCATTGCGAAGAGTTACAAAGTTTTCTCACAAAAACTGGGTGATTGGGCAACAAAATGGCAGATGAAATTCAATGTTGATAAATGCAAAGTAATGCACATTGCAAAACTTAATCCCAAAAATTCATTCAATTTGATAGGGTCTAAATTAGCTGTTACTACCCGAGAAAGAGATCTGGGAATCATTGTGGATAGTTCTCTGAAATCATCCACTCAATGTGCATTGCAGTCAAAAAAGCCATCAGAATGTGAGGAACCACTGGAAAAAGGATAGATAATAAGACAGAAAATATCATAATGCCACTATATAAATTCATGGCACGCCCACATCTTGAATACTGCAGGCAGTTCTGGTTGCCCCATCTCAAAAAAGATGTATTAGAAATGGAAAAGTTACAAAAAAGGGCAACAAAAATGATTAGGGAGATGGAACAGCTTCCACGTGAAGGGAGTTTAAAAATACTGGGACTGTTTAGCTTGGAAAAGAGACGACTGAGGGGCATATGAAACAGGTCTATAAAATCATAAATGGTGTGGAGAAAATGAATAAGGAAGTGTTATCTACCCCTTCACAGAACACAAGAACCAGGTGCTACGCAATGAAAGTAATAGGCAGCAGGTTTAAAATGGCCAAAAGGAAGTACTGCTTCACACAACGGACAGTCAACCTGTGGGACTCATTGCCAGGGGATGTCATGAAGGCCAAAAATATAACTGGGTTCAAAAAGGAATGATATCAGTGTATGGAGAATAGGTTCATCAATGCTTATTAGCCAAGCTGGGCAAGGACTCAGCCCCATGTTCTGGCTGTCCCTAAGCCACCAGCTAGCAGAAGCTGGGACTGGGTAACAGGGGATGGATCACTCGATAATTATCCTGTTCTGTTCATTCCTCTGACGCTCAGACTGGATGATTGGGTGGGCCCTTCTGGACTTAAACTCTATGACTCTATGACTATTTTGGTTGGAACTAGGCCACTCCACCCCTGCTGGTAGGGCACTCTCTGTGAGGGGCCTGGGAATTATTCCATTGACTTTAGTGGGTTTTGGATTGGGCTCCTAGAGAATATGATGGGTCCCCTTGGAAATCTGTCCCAACTAATAAAGCAAATCTTCCGTGGTTGCCTTCCATAATTTGAAATAGATCTGGTAGAATTCTACATACTGCTCCCAACCCCCACCCTATTACCTTATAGTGCTTGGATTATTCCTATATTATTATTTATGTGTTGTAGTCACGCCTCGGGACCGTTGGATGTAATTACTGTGTGACAGGAAATTATTCCAGCCAAAAGCTGCCATAACCTCACTGGTTTATAATCAGTATTGGAAAGACTTAATCTTTATATGGTCATGATGAATTTCTGCTGGTAATAGTGAGGCTCATTTCCAAATCTTTTTGTTTTTCTATTTTTGTACGAAAGGGAAACTTAACAAATAACCACCCCTCTTGCCAGCAATTCTTATTCTTTTAAAATATGACTGTAGAAACTGAGTTTTCGAATGGGACTCCTAACTACAGCTGGTATGAGAAAAGGGATAAAGAGAACTACATTCCTTTATTTTTCTTGGAAAAAATCTGATTTGAAATGTTATGACCAGCTCTAGCGAATAACACTGAGAACCTGTAAATGAAAGGATCTCTCTTCATAGAATCATAGAAGATCACGGCTGTAAGGGACCTCAGGAGGTCATCTAGTCCCACCCCCTGCTCAAAGCAGGATCAACCCCAACTAAATCATCCCAGCCAGGGCTTCGTCAAGCCTGATCTTAAAATACCTCTAAGGAAGGAGATTCCACCACCTCCCTAGGTAACCCATTCCAGTGCTTCACCACCCTCCTAGGGAAACAGTGTTTCCTAATATCCAACCTAGACCTCCCCCCTGCAACTTGAGACCATTGCTCCTTGTTCTGTCAGCTGCAGGTACCACTGAGAACAGTCTAGATCCGTCCTCTTTGGAACCCACTTTCAGATAGTTGAAAGCTGTTATCAAATCCCACCTCATTCTTCTCTTCTGCAGACTAAATAATCCCAGTTCCCTCAGCCTCGCCTCTTACGTCATGTGCTCCAGCCCCCTAATCATTTTTGTTGCCCTCTGCTGGACTCTTTCCAATTTTTCCACATCCTTCTTGCTGCAGGACAGGAGAGATCAAAAGGTACCAGGACATTATTGCCTGTTTTTGTTTTAATAACCTTACCTTTTACAGAACCTGCTGAGTGACATCATAACAGAGGAAGTTTGGGCTTATGCTTAAGGCACTGCACTGGGACTCAGGAGATCTGGATTTATTTGCTAGCTGTTCCACAGGTTCCCGTATGACCTTGAGAAAGTCACTTAAGTGCTCTGTTCCTCAGTTTCCCTAATGAAAGATAGGCTAATAATGCTCCTTTTGTCTGTCTTGGCTATTTAGACTGCAAGCTCATCAGAGCAGGGACTGTCTTTCTCCACGTTTATGTACATCCCCTTGCACGATGCAGCTTTAATCTCTACTAGGGCTCCAGGTGCTCTTGTGTTTATTAACAATAATTAGCAGTGGTATGTCCCACATGGTGCCTGTCCCATTATGTTTTTTTAGGAGATACTCCAAGGACCTTTGTGGCTTTTGTGCCTAGACTTGTCTCTAAAAGGTGAAATCAAAGGAGAGCATGAAGAGCTCTCTGTCTCTATTTATAGTGACTCTTTCTGTAATTAACAGTCCCACTTTAGTAACCGCAGGAGCGGTGTGACTACACTCCCAACACACATGCCCCCAAACAAAGCCAGGCGGCTTAAATAAAGTTCAAGCTGTGACACTTCTCCTGACAACAGCCAGGAAACTGGGAGCTACGGGTGATGCTGCATAATCAGCCCCGTGTCACTGACTCGGGGATGCAGGGTCACGCTTAACTCTTCCTTCTTTGGCTGCGGCTGGAGTAGATCATTTGCAGCCGTTAGAGGTGACCTGAGAAGAAAATGTTATCAGTGATGGTCTGAATCCGAGGCTAAAATCCCACTGATGCAGTAGAAACTCATGAAGGCCTCAAGGTCTGGCCTAATAACAGATTTTATTTAGTAAACCTTAATTAATTCAGTCTTCCAACACCTTTGAGTGAGAAGAGGTCATGGATTTATTACAATACTCAGGCCATCGTAGTCATAAGTATGCCACACATCACGGTGATGCAGGTCTTTGTGCTTCCACTTGAGTTCAAGGCAAACCTCCATACGCTGTTAGCAGTATAGGCCTTACGACATGCAGCTGAGCAGTTCTGATTTTGTGCTGTAGAGGGCAGTGGTCCATGTAGCCTCTGGACAATTCATTGCTAGGTCTGGCTGGAAAACAAGAATTTGGTTCTGCAAAAAATGTTGAGGTTTCAACATTTGTTTTCATTCCCATGTGGAACAAAACAGAGACCTGTCGCCATTTGTCATGGGAGACCTACTCGCTGCCGAATAGCCAAGAGCCCAGTGGTTAGAGAACTCACCTGGGTTGCGGAAGATGTAGACTTGGGTTTCTGCTTCAGATCAGGAACTTTAATCTGGGTATCCCACATAGGTGAGTACCCTAGGCACCAGGCTATTGACTTTTCTGGGATAACTTGAACTCTCCCACCTGGCAATTTCATTCTGCACCTGAGAAATCTTCCTGATGAATCAGTATTTTCCAACAAAATAATGTTTCACTGAAAAATTCTTGACCAGCTCTATACATGACGGTGTTATTATCCCGATCTGATGGATGGGGAAACTGAGGCATGATACAGCAAAATTACTTGCCCATGGTTGTAAAGAGAGTTACTGACCGAGCAGGGAATAGAACCCAGGAGTTCTGACACCCATGCCACTGCTCTAACCAATAGACTGCTCTAGTCCCGTGGTGCCTTAGTAACTTCTGAAGACATCACAGGCCAACTGATAATAAAACAAAGTCCTGAATGGAATGTTTGCCCCAAACTGGGTCTGAACCTTTGTTTTCCATACCTGTGTTGTGTCTCTGAACTCCGCGAAAGCAGAGGTGCTGAAATAGTCAAGGAAATTGGCAGTGGTGGGGCAGGACGCTGGAGTGGAGCTCTGCTCCTATTCCTCCCTGGAGAGTCCAAATTGTCTCAGCAACGACCGAGACTCCCGGGTTAGGAATCCTTGTGGGATAGAAGGGTGGAGGTTGGTCAGTGGCCGCTGGGCTGACTGATACAGCGTATACATGGGGAGCTGTGTGTCAGGCGAGGGGGACAGCAGTTGAAGTAGGGGTTATGAGGTGGTGACCCTATTTCCTCTTGCACCATAGGGAAATCAGTGGCAGTTCCTTGTATGCAGTGGGGGGAGAATAGGGCCTAGTGAGCAGATCTGAAGGCAGCTACCCACCCTCCTCCTAGTTACTCTTGCTGCACTCCTGGTGTGTGAGTACACCAGCTCCTGCTCCCTCCAGCTCTGCAGGCCCAATGCAGAGGAAATGGGTATAGATTTCACCCTGACAAGTGTGCTCGTCTAGGTGACACTAGGATTATGTCTGTACTCTGTCTGGGAGGCATCATTCCCAGCTTGGGAAGATGTAAACACACGGCCTGGACCAGCTAAAAATGGCAGCGTGGCCCTGGCAGCACGGGCAGCGGCTTGACTAGTTGCCCAGGTACCACCTGTCCAGATCCGATGGACATATGTGGGCTGCCGTGGCCACACGGCTATTTTAGTGCACTAGCTCGAGCAGATCTAGTGCATGTCAGTCTACCCACGCTGGGAATTACACCTCCGAGCTGCTGTGTAGACATGTCCCCTGTCCTGATGTAACGTGCCCACAGAGGGGACCATGAAAAGATGCCAGTCACACCCTCTGGCTGCCTTTCAATTGTTCTTTTTTTTGTTCTTTGTCTCAGTTGCCTTCTTTCTTTTTCCCTCTCTTGCTCCATTTAGCTCCTTGCCTCAAAGCCCCTTTACTTTGCATTTCCTTGCTGATGGCTGGCACTGGATGGAAAAGGTCAGAGGGCTGGATAGACAGAGCCACAATAATTTGCCCCACCATTCGCTGGCTCCCTATCTGCCCTCCCCAGTCCAGATCCACTTGCCCTCCTGAAACGAGATCGCTGCTGATGATAAAGCTGCAATGACCAGCACTCCACAATGCACCTATCAGGATCCTACAGAAGCCTATTGCAACATGTGGCATATCTCATCCAGTGCACTAAATGTCCCAACAACTATATGAATGAAACCAGACAATCACTACGCTCGCTAATGAACTCACCCAGGACAAGGGATAAAAGACAAAACCACTTCATCATCTATGGGGAACGCTCTTCACAAAGCAATCACTCCACAGCTGACCTCACAGTCCTCATCCTCGAAGGAAACCTGCACAACACCTTCCAAAGATGAGCCCGGGAGCTTAAATTCATAACTTTGCTAGATACTAAAACTCGTGGACTGAAGAGAGACACTGGATTTATGGCTTATTACAATGATCTATAACTCACATTAACCCCCTCAGCTTTTTTGTTTCTTCCCCCATGATTGGAGAAGTGTTAACAGGCCACTCACCTTGGATAGTCCCTTGAAATATGTGTTACCTACTTATGCTAAACAATCTACCTTGTATTTAGCTGTGACACTCTGAGTACCTTCCCCAGACTTGGAGAAGAGCTTGGTGTGAGCTTGAAAGCTGCTCTCTCTCACAAACTGAAGTTGGGCCAGTAAAAGCTATCACCTCACCCACCTTGTCTCCGTAAGGCTTCTGTCACTCTTGCTGCCAAAATCAAACCCCTGCCCTCATCAAATCCCTAATCAGCCGGAACGGCACTGTAAGCCATGCTAAATTGACTCCTCTCCGCTCCTCTGGCTGACCGCTGCCCTTCAATGATCTGGCCCCGTCTCTGACTCCAAGGGCAACAGCCTTTCTAATTATATTTCTCCTACCTTCCAAATCCTCTCAGGCGCCTGGACAGGAGCTGGTATTGAGAAGGTGGGAGGATTAGAGGGACCCAATCTCATTGCAGCACCAAATGGGAAATGCGTTGGGAGGAGGAGATGAGAGAGCATGTGCGGGTGTTTGGGGATAGGGGTAGGTGCAAGGATTGTGGGGGTGTCTGTGTGAGGCACGGGGGTCTATGCCGAGTGTGTAGGAGCACAAGTGGATGGGGTCATCCCTGTGAGTTGCAGGTGGGTTCGTGTTTGGGACCACATCTCTGTGGCTGCATATATGTAATGGGGCTAGTGCAGGGTGTGACATGGGTCGATGCATGAAGTAGGGACATGTGGGTACGTGGGTGGCAATGTGTGTGTGTGTGGGTGTTTCAGATAGCTGTGGTGCATGTATGTGGGTGGCATGGGGGTTACACACATGCACACAGATGTATGAATGGGCCCCAGAGCCAGAATTCCCTTGGCCCCAGGGAAGGAGTTTCCCCCTGGCCAGGGCTGAGGTTTGCAGGCCACAAGGGCTTGCAGCACCTGTGGCCCATGCACTTGCAGTTCAGCTCCAGGACTGTCATTCAGCATCTTTCATCCGAGGAAGGAAAAGAATGGACTTGTAGCCAAGGCAATGGACTGGGACCCAGGAGAACTTGGCTTCTGCCTCAGCTTCCAGTGCAAAGTTGGACAAGTCACGTCAAACATGGCCTTGCACCCCCAAAGTCACTCACAACTCAACCAAAGCAGATGGGGAGATGGGCTCACGCTACTCCACTAAGAATAGCCGTGTGGATGTTGCAGCTCTGGCAGAGGCAGCATGAATCTGTCTAGCCAGGCTGGGGAGCTGGCTCCTAGCTGCAGTGTGGGCAGACTCTCAGCATCTGGGCTTGATTAACCTGTGTCCTCACTGCAGAGTGGGTGGGTTGCCAGCCAGGACTGAGGCAAAACCCGGTGTCAAGCCAACATCCTCAGGTGTGTCCACTAGCCGGGGTTTAAAGCCCCTTCGAAGCACAGGGCAGAGGTTTTTCTGTGTGGATGGGAAGGGGGCTGGGACACCACTGAGGTTCTCATCCGGGTGAACTCTGCTCTGAAGAAATACCCAGAGGGGACGACTGCACTGCAAGAAAACACCCTTAGCTGGCCCATGTCAGCTGAGGCAGGGTTGCGGGGTTCAGGCTCCAGGGCTATGAAATTGCAGTGTGGCCATTCAGGCTTGGGCCCTTGTGGGGTCCTAGATCCCAATCCCAGATGTCTACCCTGCAATTTTATAATCCTACCACGGGAGCCTGTCAGCTGTCCCGGGCCAGCCGCAATCTACTGTTTCAATGGAGATACACCCAGAGAGGCTAACTCAGACCCCTCATTACAAAGGTGCCTGGGAGTTGGCTAATCTTGGGCTGGCTGGCACGAGGTCACTCATACAGAACCTCCTGGCAGCCGCGTCTTGTGGGTCAGACCCCTCAGCTGGGTTGTCGTGCAGGAAACGCAAATGGATTAAGGAGCGAGGGACAACAATTAATTGGATTATGCGTAAATAAACGCAGGGCTTGCAATGGAACTAGCGCTAGAGGAAAGACGAAGAGATGGGCTGATAATACCCTGGCACCGGTCACCATAACTGTGATTTATTGCCCGTGTTGCCACAAAGTCAATTTGGGCGTAATTTCACTCTGCTGCTTAGGTCGCTCTTGTAGTGCTTCTGTCTCTAACGCAAATTGGATAACAGGAGACGCCTGCTGGCTTGGCATTAAGAAGCTAAAGGTTCTCCCCAGCTGCCGCTTGGAGCCCAGGAGAGAGAGCAAGGTCCAGCACCTCATAGCATTTAGGCACCTAACTCCCATGGCAGTTAGGCCCCAAAATGACTTTGAAGATTTGGGCCCAACAGCTTTCTCTGGTGTTGCCACTGCAGTGGGCTTGCTTGACCCACAGTTAAAGGTCTCTCCCCTTCTCTTACAGCCTCTAATAATATGCTCCTTAACGCGTTCCCTCCAGCCATCTCAAAACAGTGGGGAAACTGAGGCACAACTGGTACTTCTCTGAGCACCTCCTTGTGATTGTGGTTGTTCTTTTAAATTTGACACCTGTCCCGCAGCATCTAGACTGGGACCCTGCAGCTCACTGCATCTCAGGTAATGGGTAGAGGTGTCAGGTGGTAAGCATCTAATGGTGCCAGCAAACACAGGCTGAGCCTGAAGCCACGGTCTTGAGACCATACTTCTTAGTGATTGCTACTGCTCACCAGAGCAGCATGGCCTAGTGGCTAGAGCACTGGACTGGGACTCAGGAGATGTGAGCTTTGTTTCCAGCTCTGCTTCTAGCCTGCTTGGTCAACTTAGACAAGTCCTTTCCTGCCTCTTTGTGCCTCAGTTTCCTCATCTGTAAAGTAGGGTGAATGATAGTTACCTCCTTTGAAAAGCACTTTGAGATCTGGTGATGAGAAGAGGTAGGTGGTATTACTGGTAATGCTTCACTCTAACTTGAGGTACATCTCCCCACCCCTGTCTGAGGTCAGGTGGGTCGCCACGTCTCTGGCGGGGCTCAGGATCTGGGTGTGCAGCTCAGGCTGGTAGAGGTGACTCATTGCTGCAGCAGGTTGTGTGGAAGCAAATGGCACTAAGGATGCGAAAAATACAGCGGCTGCGCGTCATAGCCAGGCGTAACCGGCGGGGGGCTGGGCTGATTCATGAGCCAGGACTGTACCTCTAATGCCAGCATGCAGCTGATATCATCCGCCATGACACCTACACCCCGGCACACACACGTACACCCTCTTCTCTCCCATGCACCCCTCTGTACGGACCTCTACCCATGTGATCTCGCACACACATCTCTCCTGCACACACCTGCATATAGTACACCGTCACCCACATACCGCACCCAGGTTCCCTGCCACGGCCTGCCACCCTCACACACAACACCCCCCCTCCTCAGCTAACACTCTGCCTCCATCCCACCTAGACAGCTATGTCAACACAGTCTCACAGGCACAGTTCAATTCAATCAGACTGCTCCTTACCAAGCTAAAGGAGACAAAGCCACAGGTGTAAATCTACACTTCCCAGCTCTCCTTCTGGCCTCCACTGCCAAGCTCTCGACTTGCTGGAGACACTTTCGTTTGTGAATTGTTTTATTAGTGGCCCCAACCCCATAACCTCCCAAACGGCTCCCTTTTTAGTCTTTAGAACACAGCTAGTACGTTCCAATTCATATTGTTTTATGAACAAGAATAGAATAAAAACGCTGTCCCCTTTGCAGGCTGGTTTCGGAGGTGGTTAGGGGAGTTGCCAGCCTCGTTACTCGTTTCACAAACAGGATCCGGTTTATTTTAAAAGCGTGAAATTTACACGCCCACACACGTAGGCGAGTGGAAGGGCAATTGATTGATACAGTCTAAGGGCAGAAGGAAACCACTGTGATGATCTAGGGTGACTTGCTGTCTGACACAGACCAGAGAACTGCCCCCAAATCATTCCTCTTTGAGCTAGAGCAGATCATTTATAAAAAAACATCCAATCTTGATTTAAAAAATGGCCAGTGGCCAAGAATCCATGGCGACCACTGCTATTTATTTCAATGGTTAGTTACTCTCACTGTTAACATTTTGCTCCTTATTTTCAATCTGAATTTCTCTGGCTTCAACGTCCAACCATTGGATCACGTTACACCTCTCTCTGCTAGAGCAAAAAGCCCATTATTACGTTTGTTCCCCCTGTAGGTACTTCTATGCTGTAATCAAGTCATCCCATAACCTTCTCTTTGATAAGGTAAGTAGATTGAGCTCCTTGAGTCTATCACTGTAAGGCAGGTTTTCCAATCCTTTAATCATTCTCGTGGCTCTTCTTTGAAACCTCCAATTTATCAACATCCATCTTGAATTGCGGATACTTTTAGAAGCAGGAGCATGAAGGCACACTGTGGAGTAAGCCTTGCTGGCTTGTGCCTAAGAAGTAGACTTAAAAATACCCTGAGATCTTAATAAAAATGTAACACAGCATTAATCTAGCAGGAGTGGCAGCATCTGATATAGCTACGTTTGCATATCAGTCTCCATTTGACCCCCTCTCTATTTTTAATAACTCATACCCATCTGAAATGTCCCTCTTTCAGGCTGAAATTTCTAGTCCTGGTCTCTGTTCAAAGATGGGAGACAGTTTAAGAAAAAATGATGGATATTTTCAAGCCCAAGGAGAGTGCAAACAAATCTACTTCCTCCTCGTGACTGAGAAATTTTTTGCAAACTTTTTCTCGAGCAGCTCCAGAGCTGAAAAAATCAGATTCGGAAAGTTGAGGTACAGCATAGAACGAGCCCTCCTGGCATGTGCCAGAAAAAAACTAGGCTTAATCTGAATGCGTTCTGAGCATGTGGTGTAAGGGCTGTATGTCTTGCACTATGTTTTCCCTAAAGCTCTGATCCTTCAGACTTGCTTGTGAGTAACTTTGTGAATGTGAGTAGCATGTACCTCAATGGAGCTAGTTCTGTGCTTAACGCAAACACTGGTATAAGTTCTGGCAGGACTGAAGTGTTTGAAATGCATGCATGAGTGGCTCATTTGCTTAGGTACCCAGTGTGTGATGCACGAGAAGCAGTGCTTTGCATTTTGTAACATGCACAGGAGGGGTTGATGCATCCTAGGGATTCATGAAGAGACCTGAACCAGGAGTGGCAGCCTGGTCGTTTCAGATTGCAGAATTTTCCTGCCCTATTGCCAGTTTTTCTGGCAAGCCAACGGAATTTCTGAGGCTCGATGCATGGAACATCTCCTTTTCAACCTTGTTTTCACTTTGCCCCATCTTGGTTGCTTTAAGGAAAACCGAAACACCTAGGAAATTCCACACAAAAACCATTGTTAAGAAACCATTAAAATTGCACTGCTAAGGTGCTCAAAAATCAGGAGATACCAGCAGGAAGATGGCATGCACAAACCCCAAAGCTGACCTGCAAAGATAAAATAACTAAGCACTGATACCGCCCAGTGCTGAAACTTGTGTTGTCACTTACAGCTGTGCAAAGGAGGAGTAAGATGACATTCTGAGTGGTGGAGTACACAGATGCTAAGAATGTGTGCTCTTCTTTGTTTTTTATGATGTATTAAGAAGGCTTGAATATTTTTTTTAAAGTTTTTCACCTTGAAAATATAGGGATGACGAAGTCTTGTCTTCCCTGCTTTTGCTGAAGGTCTCCTTGGAGGATCAGGGAACTGAAGCAGGAAATCTCTCAGCCTTAGTTTCAGGGGTGGGGGATATTGAGTCTTTACCAGAGAGAGCTTTTCCCCCATGTGTTTTGAGTTAAATGAGAGTTAATAAAAAAAAGAGCTTTAAAAAATCTGAATGAAAACTTCTCACCCTGCCATTTGTTCAGGTTTCAGGCTCTTGTGGTTAATTCTTGCGGTTAACTCAGGCTCTTGTGGGCTCCGGGCTGGGGCAGGGGCTTGGGATGCGGGGGTGGAATGAGGGCTCCGTTTGGAGGTGAGGGCTCTGGGGTGGGACTGGGGATGAGGGATTGGGGGTACAGGAGGGGGCTCTGGTCTGGGACCGAGGGGTTTGGAGGGTTGGAGGAGGCAGGGGATTGGGGCACAGGGTGGGGGTCATGGGGTGCAGGCTCTGGGCGGCGCTTACCTCAAGCAGCTTCCAGAAGCAGTGGCATGTCTCTTCTCTGGCTTCTATGTGGAGGTGTGGCCAGGCTACTCTGTGCGCTGCCACGTCCACAGGCTCCATGGTTCCCAGCCAATGGGAGCTCCGGGGGCAGCGCTTGGGGTGGGAGCAGTGTGTAGAGCCCCCTGGCTGCCCCTACGTGCAGGAGTCAGAGGGGAGACATGCTGCTGCTTCCGGGAACCATGTGGACTGGGGCAAGTCCCTGACCCCACTTCCTGGCTGCAGCAAAACATCTGGAGGGCAGGATGTGGCTCCCAGGCTGTACTTTGCCCACCTCTGTGATAAATCAAAATCCCCTCCCAGAGTGGGAAATAGAACCCAGGCATCCTGAGTCCCAATCCCCAATGCTAATCGCTGCTAGACTTAGCCAGTACTCCCTCTCCAGCAGCACACGTCCGCAGCCGCTGCATTCCCACCAGGCTAAACCCTTTTGGAACTAATGGGAGCAGTTGGCAGATTTCGTGTGTGCCTAATGGGCCACAGACGGCACGGGTAGTTAACCGTTCGAAAACTGCCTGGCGCTACCAATCGCGTTATTATATCAGGCAAGAGATTAAGGCTCCAATTAAAGAGAGACAGGGAATTCGCACGGTGACCAGCCATGAGAAGCTTGAATTTCCAGAAGGCCATTTAGGGACTGATTGAAACAGAAACGAGGTGGGAGTCAGCCAGCAGCGGGCGTGCCCGGAGCCTGGATGGCAGCAGGTGGGCCAGTGGTTGGGTCAGGGAGGTTTTCTGTACTAGGCTAAATTATTCCCCTGCTACTGCTGTCCACTGACAAAGGAGGCCATTTTCTGGCAACCTGCGATGCCTTGGGGATTCACCCCTCAGCTCACCTGCCCTTGCACTGCCCTGGAGCAGGAGGGGGTGTTGGCAAGCCCCTGTGGGCTGGAGGTGGGGAAGGTGTGGGGTGGATATCGTGGCAGCTGGATAGGGGCTGGGGAGGAGCGTGGGGATAACTTGGGGTGTTGAGGATTGGAAGGGTGGGTGAGTCCCTGGGAAGCTTGGTGGGCGGGTTTTGGTGGAGTGCCTGGGCAGGGGTTTGCGTGGGGGGCAGCTGGGGCTCTCTCTCCCCACTTTTTGACCTGCTGCCACCAGGACTAAGCTGCCTTGGGGATAAACCGTGGGTCCCAGTCCCCCTCGCAGCAGTGGATGGCAATGCAGAGCCACCAGGAGAGGATCTGAGATGAGCAGCGAACTCCCACCTGCCTGGGGTGAGGCCTGGGGTGGTGGGTGGGCCTCTCCCTTCCCCCTGACTCCCCCAGGGTGTGTGCCGTGGCAGGGGGGTGCAGAAAGGGGCACCTCACTGGCATCTCAGCGCTGGGCGCAGCATGAGGGAGTTAGAGGTTCTGGTGTCACTCTCGCCCCCGGTCCTGAGAGTTTGGGGTTTGACTCTGTCGCCGTGCCTTAGGCTCAGCTGCGTACTGACCCAGCAGGGCCATGTGTCAGCAAGAGTGCAAGCAGGGTGACTGCCTTTCCAAAATGCAAAAATGGGACACGTGCTGGAGCCTCCCCCTGCTCCGTGGCCCCACCCCTGCTCTTCCTCTCCCCCAAGGTCTTGCCCCCAGCCAGGTTGGAAGCCAGAGCCAAGCACTGGTAAGAGGCATCCAGAGAGCTGGGGTTGCGGTGGAGAGCCCTGGACCCTCGACCTGCCCTGGGTCGGGGGTTGGGGTGCCAAGAGCAGCACCCAGCCTGTGTTCCCATTCCCTGGGAAACACCGCCAGGCCAAGTGGAGGGTCTGGGACTCAGAGCTCCCCACAGCTGCCTGGCCTCCCCGGGTGGCTCTTACTACTGCCTGACTCTGGTTTCTGGCCTGGCCAGGGGATGGGACCTTGTGGTGGTGGTGGTGGTGGTGCGGCTAAGGACAATCTCAGGCCCCCGCTCCCCACCTCCACACATCGGGAAGAGACTGGTGCTGCCCCTGAGCCTCAGGCAGGCACGAAGTGACACCACAGGGAATCTGGGGCAAATGCTGTCCCAAAGTCATTCAGTCCAGGAATGGGACTGGGCATGTATATTTCGGGACTATCCTGCCCAATTAGGGACGGGTGGTCACCCTAAGTGCAAGGGATATGCACGGAACATGCAAATATGTCCTTCGCTTCCCCTAGATCCTTGAGCATTCCCGGCACTGACCCCTACATAACTGATACTTGTGTCAGCCATGGGTGACCTTTGTCCTCTCTCTAGTAAGGGGTGGGGAAGGCACCAGAGTGGAGCTGCCAGGCCTGCCTGTCTGTCTGTAACTCCCATCAAAATCCAAAGGGTCCGGGTTCAGTCTTTGTTGATGAGCCAACCGGGGGCATTGTGAGTATTTCTTGGTCCATCCAGTCACCTCCACCTATCGCCATGGTATCGATGCAGCCCAAGGATGAGATGAGATGGTAAAGCAGGGGCTCTGGATGACCATCTAAGAGGAAGGTGAAACTCTGCAACCCAGGATCTGGAAACTGGGGAGGTTTGTTTGTTTGAAATGAAAGTGTGAATTATGGAGGGCGGCATCGGAAAAGTATTTATCTTGCCTTCTAGCTAGTACGGTCTCCCAGCTGACTGGAATTCCTCTCAGCTGAGCCCATCCTGTTTGATCCCTTCCAAAGGGGATTGCTCAACATATTTTATTGACAGAGCCCTCCAAGTGTGTATTTGTTTAGTCTAAAGGTGAGCATGCTGAACTCTTAAATAGCAGGACATTTTAAAGCTACAGCCTGTCTTGTCCAGGGTCTGTCTCTTTCCATGGGCTCTTTGCTCTAGCAGACTCAGGTAGAACAAGATCCAGTGGCCGGAAGTTGAAGCGACAAGTTCAGACGAGGAATAAGGCGTACATTTTTACCAGTGAGGGTAACTAACCATTGACAGCATTTTAATAAGAGACGCGTGTGTGTATGTGTGTGTGGGGGGATTCTCTAGCACTGGATGAGTGTTTTTTCTAAACGATCTGCTCTCTTCAAACAGGAATTAATTCAGGAAGCGCAGTGGCCTGTGCTGTGCGCAGAAAGTCAGACTAGATGAGAGGATCACAACGGCCCCTTTTGGCTTTATAATCTATGACTTTACTATATGTCTGTACGGCACTACCATAACACACCTTATAATAGCACTCACTTTTGCAGAGCACTTTGAGATCCTTTGACACAGGGCACTGCGTAAGTGGGAGACGTTATTACCATAAATTACGATATTAACATGTAGGCCTCTGCATGACAAGAAACACAAAGGAGCGGAAATTCGGCTGTTCCTTCCCTTAGCTGCCAAGGCCTGAGTTCTGGCTTCGTTATTTTCTCTGCAAGCGTTGATGACACCTACCTGGCCCGGGGGCGGAGAATTACTTAGTTTTGCTGTAGCATCGAAATATCGAGTGCTTTCCATTTTCACACAAACGTGCACACAAAACTACATTAGGGGAATGTTATTAAGGTTGCAAGGTCAAGCTCTCAGAAGTGAGGAAATGCCAGAATTAAAGCTGCCTGGTGCAACCTTCATTTGGCCCCTTTGTCCATATGTAGATGATGCCGGCAGACACCACTGGTGTGGTGCTCTGCTCGATTCATTGTTGATAACAGTCGGCTGCGTGTGTGTTTCCTCTGGGTGCTGCCCTGGCTCTGCGCAGATAGTTGACACTGCAGACCCCAAGAGAACCCCCAATGACCACTGACTCCGATAAGGTATGAAGGCACCCGGCTAGGTTTGCTGCCAAATGAAACACAGTCTCTAGCTCCCCAGATGAGATGTCTACAGTTCTGCCAGTATATATGTGCTCCCTGACAATGGACTCAGCTCAGTCAGTGGCGGGACACTCCACTGCCTCTTAGGCTGGACAAAGACACCGCCCCAGGGATGCATTCTTATACACAGGTACAAACAAGTTACACATCATTCTTGATGTATTGAGGTACAACCCCTCTGCATAGCCAGATACAACCCCTCTACGCAGTAAGGTTTCGAAGAAAACAACTCTATCCATCATATTCCCCTTTTGGCCCTGTCATTGGGATGGGTCAGCCTGTTCCTTGTTATCTGTGTGGAATGTGCAAGTATCTGAGAGTTCTGGTACCTTTTAGGTGTGTGTATCACCCCTTTCCTTGCCAGCTTCTGTGAGCAGGGCCTGCCTCTGGCTCACAGTCAGCGGTGTATTATCGCCTAGGGCGGCAAATTTGCTTGTGACCACTCCCCAACTCCACCCTTTCCCCAAATCCCGGACTGCCTCCTCCCCCAGGCAGCCTGGGCTTCCCTTCTCCCCCCTCCCTCCCAGGCTTGCTGTGCGAAAGCACTGGGAGGGAGGGAGAAGCGAGTAGCGGTGCGCTTGGAGGAGGCAGAGCAGAAGTGAGCTGGGGCCCGCAGGTGAGGGGAGTAACTTAGGGGGGGCCAGGAACCGCTCCCCACCCCAGCTCACCTCTGCTCCACCGCTGCCATTCCCTGAGCATGCCGCAACGCCCCTTCTCCCCTCTCCCTCACAGGCTTGCTGTGGGGGAGCAGAGGTGAGCTGGCTGGGGGGTGGCAATTTTTTGAGGGCCTAGGGGTGCCAAATTTGTTAATCCGCCACTGCTCACAGTTTAATGTTGCTTTATGTTAGCAAAGTCTTGACCATTACTTTAGTTCAGGGCTTACGCCTCATACCAGGCCTCTGATACAAGGGTTTATGTTTCAGCTTCTCATCTTACTACAGATAATACAGTCTTTAGACAAAAAGAACAGGAGAACTTGTGGCACCTTAGAGACTAATAAATTTATTTGAGCATAAGCTGGTCTTTTTGCGGATAGAGGCTAACACGGCTGCTACTCTGAAACCAGTCTTTAGACACATACATACTATTTTTTTCATGGGACCCCGCCTCTTTCCATGCACAGGTTTGCTCAGGGCTGTGCAGTGAAAGAGGCTGTTGTCTGTAAGACCCTGCTTCATTTGTTGCAGAAGTTGGAAGGTGGGTATGATTTGAAGCACTGGAAAAAGGCAGATCTAGGCTCAAAACTAAAGGCCTTCCCCTACAATTGAGGGGAGAAACCACTAAGTCCAGGCTCCAGTCAGTTAGGGGATCAAGGAACCAGAAGGGGACATCAAGCAGAGAACCCTGAACAAGGCCCACCGGTCTTCAAATGTATCCAAGGAGTCAGTGGATACAGCCCAGAAGAACCCTGCCTGGAGACATGACCAAACACCTCCTCCTGGTGTGATGGACAGCCATCTTGGACAGCGCCAGAAAGAGGTTGACGAGGAGGTCCCATGACTTTGTGAGGCCATGGATAGAGGTGTGAATAGATCAGGAGACGTGGGGTAAAGTGGAGCCAGAACTTTTGGAGGAGGAAAAGGGCCAGGTGTCAGGGAGTTTGTGAACTGCACCAGGTACACGCCATGGAGGAGCTGCCAACTAATACCCCTGGCAGGCTGTGGAACCTGCATGGCGCACAGGATGCCCCACCTGGGTTCCTCACCCTCCTCAAGTGGCAGTAGGTCCTGCCACTTGGTGTCAGGGTGGGACATGAGGATGAGAAAGTGCATGGTGTGAAGCATGGTCTCTGGGCGTGGTTCGGAGGCTGACTGGCTGGATGTGCAGCTGGCTCAGGTGATGTGTCAGGGACGGCCAAGGAGGCTTGTGTGGCAGAGCATGATGACATGCTCTGGAGGGCCAGGAGTGAGGGGTGGGCGGGGAGCACCCTTCTGCAGGACCCACTCCAGGAAAGCACGAGAAGCAGGAGGCAAACCATGACTTTATGCAGTGGCCGAGCGCTGTGGGATTCGGTTGTGACGTTATTGACATGAACTGTGACCGTATAGATCATTGTTGCAGCCAGGGTCCTTTGGTTGCACCAGGCTTTGTACAGAGGAGGGCAAGTGGGGTGTCTATGGAAAGGTTGCAGTTTGCTGGTTATGATTATGCTGTCTGTATGGATGTATCATTTTTGTATTTGAAGTTATGAATATTGGCCCTGTACTTGTATCTCAATGTGTTTAATTCTAAGCAGCCTCAGTGAAGCATTTGGTCAGCTTCTGAGACAGAACTATTCTCAGCAAGTGCCCAATCAGGAAACACTTAACTGACAATGGACTTTGGGAGACGTCAATCCACATCTGAGCTTTCCTGGGAATGTTCAAACTAACATGTAAACAATGGCGTTGGTCTGCAAAAACCTGAATCATTCATGGACATGTGACTTGCCCAGATGGCTACAAACTCCAACTTGTTGCTGTGATTTTGCACAGGAGAACAAAGGACTTTCCACCCACAAGAGAAAGAATATAAAAGGCCCTGGAAACCCCTCCATTTTGTCTTCAGCTGGCTCAAAAGACAGACTCTGCACTCCAAAGAGATGCCTGAAAGAAACCAGAACAAAGGACAGTAACTACAGGGGTGTGCGTGATTGCTGGACCCAGACTAGGAAGGAGTCTAGTCTGTGAAAGAGGCTTATTGGAACATCTCTGAGGGTGAGATTTACCTGCATTTAGTCTCCCAGTGCATTAGGCTTAGACTTGCGTGTTTTTGTTTTATTTTGCTTGGTAATTTACTTTGTTCTGGCTGTTATTACTTGGAACCACTTAAATCCTACTTTTAATACTTAATAAAATCACCTTTGCTTACTAATTAACCTGGAGTAAGTACTTAATACCTGGGGGAGCAAACAGCCGTGCATATCTCTATATTGGTGTTATAGAGGGTGGACAATTTATGAGTTTACCCTGTATAAGGTTTATACAGAGTAAAACGGATTTATTTGGGGTTTGGATCCCATTGGGAATTGGGTATCTGGGTGCTAGAGACAGGAACACTTCTTAAGCTGTTTTCAGTTAAGTCTGCTGCTTTGGGGCACATGGTTCAGACCCTGGGTCTGTGTTGGAGCAGAGTGGCATGTCTGGCTCAACAAGGGAGGGTTCTGGAGGCCCAAACTGGCAGAGAAAACGGGCTCAGAGGTAGTATCAGCACATAAGGTGACAGTTCCAAGGGGGTCTCTGTGATCCAACCCATCAGACCGGTCTTTCCGATCATAGTCCAGGAGGTCTCTGAGTCTGGTGGCACCAGCTGGCACATGAAGGGGGAAGACAAAGAGTTGAAGAAAGGCAGGAAGATTCCCTCGAATTGAAGCACAGAGAGGTTAAGTGGCTTGCCAAAGGCCATACAGCCTGTCTGTGGCAGTGCCAGGCTTGGAACCCAGGAGTTTCTAGCTGCCTTTTCCATGCTTAGCCCATCCAGTCCATGATGAGTCACTGCAATGCTGTTTTGTGACTCCCCAGTAAGACACAGGAGAGCTCTTTACCCTTTCTACATCAACAGGAAGTATGAGATGGAGAGGGGACTATTTTTCCTGTGGTAGCCACAGTGGAAGCACACGAAGCCAAGTGACACGACTTCATGGTTTGGGCATGGGACTCCCGCAAGGGTGCAGAATGATCCCCAAGATGATTTTGATCAATAAACCAACGATGCATTCCTTTGCCTGCCTGTCGATTGGCTGAATTGATTGATCCATCCTTCTTAATACAGAGGGAGGGCTGTCGGAGCCCAGATTTACAGAGGTGGAAGAGACAGGAGAGCCACACAGCTGCTTCATAAATCAGCCACAGATTCGACTACTCAGCTCTTTCCTCCTAGGACTGGGCCGGTGACTTTGTTAATTACGTGAGTGAATCAGGAGAAGTGGATGGGGTTCAGAGTACACCCCAGACTGAAGCCTGGCTCCTGGGACTGCGGGCTCGGGGGCTGGGGAAGGTTGCATCCCATCTCCCCCTTCCAGCTGGCTGGTGACAAGAACTGAGTGAACCAAATTAGCTGATTCCCCAGAGAGCAGCAGCAGTGGGTGTATTTGGCCATCTGGTCTCCGACTGTATTTGGGCACCTATTTCTCCTGACAGTTAGGCATCTGGCTGATACTCTGCAGCCAGCGAGGCACTCCCCTTGGGCACCTAGCAAAGGCACCACCCCCTCCTGGCATCACTGGGGTGTGGGTGTCCAGGCCCACTGGTCAGAGTCAGGAACTGAGCAGGGCAGGAGAAATCATAGCTGCAGTTGATAGTATTGAGCAGACACTGGCCTGCTGCTGAGGTTAGCTCAGGCCTGGTGAAGCTGCTCAGTCAGGCAGGTAGTCTGGTCGACCACGGTGGTCAGCTGTAGGTTCAACTGGCTGGTCCCCAACTCAGCTGCAGGCCCTGATTCCTGACAGTCTGAAAGGTTCTCTGCCCCCTGGAGTCCTCTGTGGAGTTGCAGGTAGGATGGCCTCTGGGGTCATATCCCCTGACTCCAGTGAGGAGGCGGAAGGGAAGGTCCCCATTGTGGCCAGCTCCTGCCATTATTGATGTTTACCTTCAAGCCCCAGCTCCTGGAGTCATGTGTTCATGGGAGAATCTCAGCTTTCATGGAAACAAACAATCTATGCCTGGTAGTTGCAGAGACAAGCTGGGCGATGCTCCCAGAAGGCTTAGAAAGCAAATGAAAAGAACCCACATTTCATTTTTAAGCCAGTTTCATGATTTTTTTGAGTGACTGACTCTTGGTTTTTGATGCTGGGGTGCTGACAACACTGCTGCCCCAACCTCACCCAAGTAGAAGCCGGTTGTCACCAGCTCCCCTGACCTCCAGAACAGTTGAGGGAGAAATCGGCTGGTACTGGAACTACTGAGAGATGATGCTAGCTGAGGAGGACCAGAATCCAGAGCCCTTGGAAGGGCTGTGGAGAGAAGCTCCTAACTAGCACTGGATCCCTGACTCTTGGAGCAGATGGAGGAGAGGATTTGGTGGTGGGTTGGATGCTGGGGGTGGGTGGCTCTACTGAGGAGCAGAGGATCCAGATAGGCTCCAAATTTGATTCTCTAAGGCAGCTGGATCATTGACCCTATCAGTAGGCCAGCCGAGGTGACCAGAGTCAGCCTGTGGGGACTTCCTGGAGGCTGTTGGGTTCAAATGGAAGGATCTTGTTCCAGAAAGAGTTCCACTCTGCACACCGTGTGAAGATTTGAGGGCTCACATCCCCTCCGCTGCACCTACAAGTGCCTACCAGATTTTATGAACTCAGGCTTCTGGTGTCTGATTGACCACAATGTGACATCTGGCTTCTGCAGGATGTTTTGTACATGACTCCTAGCTTGCCCTGGTCACACACTTGTAGCTTCCTGTTCCCTGCTTGGTGCCTCCACCTCCCGACACGTGAAATGGGCATAATAAACTTTCGACCCTCTTAAAGGATTGGGAGGTAAAATTCACAAGCTTTTCTAAAGGGCTTTGAGATTCTTTTGTGAAAGAGGCCACAGAAGCACAAATGTGTAACCCATAGGTTCTCAAACTTTTTTTGCTGAGACACTCTTTGAAACTATTTCAGGTTGTAAACCCCCTACCCCACCCCAGGTGACCCTCCCCATATCATGCCACCCCTACTTCTGTCCTGCTGATGGCAGTGCTGCCTTCAGAGCTGGGCGCCCGGCCAGCAGCCGCTGCTCTTGCAACCCCCCTACAATAGTCTTGCAACTCCTTTTGGATCAGGACGCCCAGTCTGAGAAATGCTGGTGGCCCTTAAGTCTCTGATCCTCTTTCTAGGCATTGCTGTAATTCCCATGCTACCAAGCACCTCATAGACATGTTTAGCCTGTCAACACTGCAGAGTGCTAGGGAAGCGTTATTGTTATTCCCATGCCACAGATGAGGAACTGTGAGACTAAGGGCTTGTCTACACTGGGACAATCAGGAAAATTAATCCGAATTAACTAAAGGAGTGAATTGAAACTGAATTAGTTAAACCACATGAAACCCATGTGGATGCTCTCATTCCAAATTAAAGTGGTCTTAATTCACTTTGGAAGTGAATTAAGTTCTCTGCAGCTCCGAGGAGGATAAAGCAACAGTGAACGAAGAGCTTGTTTTCCCGGTGCAGCTGTGCACACTAAAGGCCTGTGAAGACCCTGCTGGTGTGCACTAAAAGTTCTCTAGTGTGTATTAACATCATTAACCTGTAGCGAGGAACTTTTAGTGCGCACCAGCAGGGTCTATCTGCACCAGTTTGTGCACAGCACGTTGGTGCCCTTTAGAATTCACATCCCTTGAGTGTGCATTGCTGCACTGGGTAGACAAGCCCTAAGACCACTTTGCTTCTGATTGAGAGCATCTTTGGGGGGTGGGAATGTGCTTTAATTTATGCACATTGACTTCACACCCTCCGTTAATGTGTCTTAACTTTCCTGAGTGTCCCCACTGTGATGGGGCAAGGGCAGATGGCTACGGTAAAGTACTGAGAAACAGGTATGTTAGCCCCAGGCTAAACAAATCCCTAGGACCATGGTAACCAAATGGCAGTTGCTCCAGGTTAATCGAGGCACCTGGAGCCAATTAAGATCTTTCTAGAAGGCAGTAGAGATAGCTACTTTGAGATAGCTACTTTAATTAGAAACACCTGCAGCCAATCAAGGCAGGCTAATCAGGGCACCTGGGTTTAAAAAAGAGGAGCTCACTCCAGTCAGGCAGGGAGGAGCCAGAGGAGAAGGGAGTGTGTGTGAGGAGCCTGGGAGCAAGAATTGGCAAGGAGCTGAGAGTGAGATGAGTTGTACTGCTGGAGGATTGCAGGAGGACAAGCATATCAGACACCAGGAGGAAGGTCCTGTGGTGAGGATAAAGAAGGTGTTTGGAGGAGGCCATGGGAAGTAGCCAGGGAGTTTGTAGCTGTCATGCAGCTGTTTACAGGAGGCACTATAGGGAGGCACTATAGACAGCTGCGATCCACAGGGCCCTGGACTGGAACCCGGAGTAGAGGGCGGGCCTGGGTTCCCCCCACACCTCCCACCTCCTGATCAGACACAGGAGGAGTTGACCCAGACTGTGGGGAAGTTCACTGAGGTGAGCAAATCTGCCAAGAAGCACAGGACCCACCAAGGTAGAGGAGGAACTTTGTCACACCACATACACAAGCCCTGAAGGACTTGCCCAGGGTCACACAGGTAGCCTGTGGCAGAGCTGGGAGTTCCCATAAAGAGCCTCTCCCACATGACCATCTTTCTTCTCTTTTCCTCCACTGGAGGCTCTGGTTGGTCACCTGAGTGCTTCTGGCATGAGCAGAGACCTGGATTCAACACACTTCGGGCACCTCTGCAGAGCCCTGGTGAAGTGCGGTAGCATTTAGTCTGCTACTGGCTTTCATCCACATCTGGATTTCTAGAGGGCCAGGAGCTGGACAAGGATCCCATATTTCAATGGTGCCTTTTGCAGAGAAGGATCACAAATGGATCCTACCAATTGTGCGTGTGTGAGAGAGTCATCTAGCCCAGCACAAAAATGGAGCTGTCTCTGAGGAGGAATGTGACGTCTCTTTAACAGCACACAGCAATGCGACACACAACTTTAGGCCAGGAGGTGGAAAAGACTATATTCAATTGGAACTACGGGGGGAATTTTAAGAATGAAATGGCCCAAGATAGGAATTGGGTCAGGGCACACCCCTTGTTTCTTTTGAAAAATGTCATGGGATCTTTAATGACCACAAGGGGGCAGGAGTTCAGGTTTAGGGTTCACGTGAGAGCCATGTCTTCCGCATGGTTGTTGAACATCGTAGCTTAGCTCTGAGTTACCTACATTCTCCTACAGGAGGGGATATCCATGCCCAGAGGCTGAGATCAGACGCTTCTCCCTGGGAGCTTGGATTCTGTTAGGATAATGGTGTAATTAATTGATGTGTATATACATGTACCACTGCTCTTTACTGAAAAGAACAAAATTTCTCAAGTGGGTATGTGTGATCTGAATGTGCCCAGGTAGTATCTGAACCCTGTCAGGGTGAGAAGTCTGAATAGTGCTGCTTCAGTGGAGTGGAGAGAAAGGAGGCCCAGAGAGATTCAGAGATTTGAATAAAGTCACAAAGGAAGCCAGGAATTAAACCCATTTTCTTGAATGCCTGTTTAGTGCCTTAACCACAAGGCCAACCTTCCCCTCAAAAGACAAATGTGTCATATGCTCTGTACTGTTTCTCCTTAACAGGAATTCTCCTCTAGTACCTAGAGCAGGGCATGGGCTTTTGGAGTAGCGCTGCTCAGGAATCTTCTGACAAAGTTGTTTTTTTGGTGGAAAATGCTGATTCATCCAAACTGGTAAGTTTGGATGAATCTCCTGGTTGGTCAAAATAAGTTGGGGGGAAAAAGAGGATTGAAATGTTGGAAATATCCTGATTTTTTAACATTTCCAAAGAAAAGTTTCATTTCTTGGTTCAAAAAACTTTTTTAAAAAAATTAGTTTATACTTAGAAAATTTAAATACATCAAAATCTAAATGAAATGTTTGATTGACCTTGTCATGGCTGATTCCTCACTCTGGCACTTTGAGTGCAGAAGGTGGGGGCCCACAAGGATTCTAAAACTTAATAAATGCCACTCGAGGCTTGTATTAAACTCCCAAGGTTACAGCTTTTCTCTGACCTTGGCTTGGTAATTGCTGCCACCCCCAAATGCAAAAAAAAACCCTTGGACCCAGGAAGGAGCATTTGGGAATTCCTGCCTGTGGGGTACCCTCAAGCTCTTTCACCCCCCTCCCGCCGAGAAGAGCTGAGACAGAAAACAAAGGAAATCAGCTCTTGTCACCAGCTAATGAAACAGCATGTGTACAAATCTCTTAGGACACCAAAAACCCAGTCCTGTTCTTAAGAAAGGTAAATTTTATTTAAAAACAAAAAGGAAGAAAATACATCTGGAACTTAGGCTTTTGCTGGATTTTAAAAGAGCAATTCCAAAAATTAAGCTCCCAAAATAGCTTTCTTGGGGGTTCAGCTTAAAGGTTACAAGCAAACAAAAGCATTTGGGGTTAGCACAGAGGAGATCCACAAGCCAAAATGTAGAAATAAACCTGATCGCATCTATCTAAACCAGGGGTACACAGCCTATGGCACATGTGCCGAAGGCGGCACACGAGCTGATTTTCAGTGGCACCCACACTGCCTGGGTCCTGGCCACAGGTCCGGGGGTGGCCTCTGCATTTTAATTTAATTTTAAATGAAGCTTCTTAAACATTTTAAAAGCCTTATTTACTTTACATACAACAATAGTTTAGTTATGTATTATAGACTTAGAGAAAGACCTTCTAAAAACATTAAAATGTATTACCGGCACGCGAAACCTTAAATTAGAGTGAATAAATGAAGACTTGGCACAGCACTTCTGAAAGGTTGCTGACCCCTGATCTAAACATTCCCTATCCCAGTGATTCCCCTAGGTATGGAAGATAACTTCTTCTTCGAGTGATTGCTCATATCCATTCCAGTTAGGTGTGTGTGCGCCGCGTGCACAGCCGTCGGAGAAACTTTTATCCTAGCAACACTCAGCGGGTCGGGCTGGGCGACCCAATGGAGTGGCACCACCATGGCGCCACATAAATACCTCCAAAGCCCCCCGACCCGGCCACCCTTGCAGTTCCTTCCTTACCGCAGCCCTGTGTCGGTCGTGGAACAGTGGAGTGCAGTTTACCTGACCTACGCATTTCCCTAGCTAATCGCTCGTTTTTTTTTTTGTACTTAATCCGCTCTTGTTTTAAATAGTTGTTAGTGTATTTTGTTAGTAATAGTTTTCGCGGGTCTGGGCTGCTTCCCCTACCCCGGCCGCGACGGTACCAATAGCCATGCTGGCTCGCCGGGCTTTAAGCAGTGTTTCGGCCTGCAATAGGCCAATGCCGATCAGGAGATCCCACGACTCCTGTCTTAAGTGCCTTGGGGAATGCCCACTTATCTTCTACGTGCCCATTTGCAAGGCATTAAGCCACGCACGGAAGAGAGGAGGCGGGACGCTAGGACTCCGGCAGCTCCTTATGGAGGCGCATTAGACCCTCGCCCGGCACCGAGTACTAGCCAGCAAGTGAGTGATCGCCCCCCTCGGCACCGAGTACACCGGTCAGCACCGCAAGGCTCCTCGGCACCGGCGCAGCACGACGCCGAAGGAAACCCCAACGCAGGCTCTCGCTCTCCTCTCCGAGATCCGAAGGCGAAGTCGGCTAAGCTCGGACGGGCTCCCTAATGCCAGCACGCGCAGGCAGAGACTGCACACCAGGCAGACCGCCCAGCAACCGGCCCCGGTTGCGGACGCCGCTAAACTGGCCCGTTGACTCCAGCCCACGAGGGCCGTCGAGTCCGGGCGCCTGGAAGCTGCCCCGACCGGCGTGGTCGAACTATCCTTGCCTTCGCGCCGGAGACTTTTTTCAGTGGCAAGAGACCTGCATTGCCCTGATGACCGGCATCTGCCCGTAGCCCTTGGCACCAAAGCCGGTCCGTGCGACTCTCTCCAGAGGCAAGCCGTTCTTACCACAGCCACCCTCCTGTCCACCGCTGGCCGGATGGCCGCCGCTCGAGGTCCGCTCCGTCGCCTGCTTATCCACAATCTCGCTTCGCTCCGCTCTGCGCCACAGTCAGCTTCGCGCAAGCCGGGCTCACACTCGACAGCGCTGCGCTCATCACGGCACAGCTCACGCTGCGGCACCGCTTACCGTCGGCGGCAACACCCGTCACGATCCGGCAGCGCTCGCCGTCGCGCAACTGTTCACCACGACGCTGGTTCCTCTCTTCGCATCCCGTCCCCGCTAATTCGCCGCACGGTCGACGCCCCCGGCACCGCTACAGGGACCGTCGGTTCATGGAGCGTCATCTCGCCCATAAGGGCTCGAGGGCCCGGTCGACTCACCGGCACACGAAGCTGCGCAGGTCCCGGTCGGCTCGCGGTACTGATACCCGAACAGCACCGGTCCCCAAGACGCCAGAGCTGCTTCGATCTATTGGCACTTCGTGCCACGTTTGCGGTCCTTCCGTGGCCGGCCGGTCCGTCAGGAGTCGGCCTCCTCGCAGGCGGTAGTACCTATAGCCGGGACCGAGATTACTGACATGGCCGCGGGACTGTTTCAAGATGCACGTCCCCCGGAGAGGACAGCAGCAATGGCCTTTTGGACACCTGGGCATACCATCAAGCCAGGGTGCTCCCCTGGTCCTCGGCCCTACACTACTACTTGCTTACGGAAGCGCACCGATAAGCCACTCGTTGTTCCCGCCCTCCTCTGGCAGAGTAGAGGACCCCATGTCATCCCATCCTCCAGACTCCCCGGGCATCTCGAGCAGGAACGGCCACAGGCACCACAGTGCCATTCAGACCCACTCGTTCCCCGGGATATCCTCCTCTCTTCCCCGGATGAGGCCGTGGCAGGGTCCTCTTCTTCGGGGCCGCCGCCAAATAGATCTGAGAGCCCACCAGGACCTTCTTTTGCCTGGTAAGCTCTCAAACATAAACCCCGCGTAGAGGAAGTGCGGAGGTGACGACCCGGTGGTCAGCTCCGATGGCTGCTGACACCCGACGGGGTGTGGCCCTGCCATTTATCAGGGACCATCCAGGCTGCCTACTGATACCCTGTGGCAGACTCAGCCTCGATTCCGCCAACGGCTAAAGGGGTGGAGAGGAGGTACATTGGTACCCGGGGCTTACCCTCACGGGTACGAACACTTGTTACGTCACCCTCCTCCTCCTCTTTAGTCGTACAATCTGTCAATAGACAGGGAGCGCCACGGCAACAGGCGCCTGCTCCGAAATCCAAAGAGGCTAGACGGATGGAACCTGCTTAGGCCGTAAGGTGTAGTCTCAGCAGGTGCTTGCAGCTCCGAGTGGCTAACAACAGCAGGCTCTGTTGAGCCGCTACAAACTTAAACACCTGGACGGAGGTTGGCCGCTTTTACTGAGTTGCTGCCCCCGCTCGCGCCAGGAGTTCGCAGCTTTTTGTGGAGGAAGGCAAAAAGGTGGCAGGACCTCCTCCAAGCTTTCCTTGACGCGGCCGATTCGGCTGCCCGGACTGTAGCCTCAGGTAATCGACATGAGGCGAATCTCCTGGCTCCAGGCCTCCAACCTGCCACCAGAACTGCAGTACACCCTTACAGACTTACCCTTTGGAGGGCCGGGGTTTGTTCTCGGACAAACGGACCCTCGGACTGCAAAGCCCTAAAAGACAACAGGGTGATCATGGGTCCCTCGGGATGCACACGCCCGTGACCCAAACGTAGGCCCTTTAGGCCCCACCCCGCCGCCCGTATTCGCCTCGAAACCGGGCAGGACTTCAACAGAAGGCGAGCCGGGGTGGGCGAAGGCGCCAGTCTGGCCCACGTGGGGCAAGTCTCAAGGTCCTCTAAGGCCCCACCCGGGCCCAAGGGCATTTTTGAAGGTACGCCCGGGACGGCCTACCGACGTCACTTCAGGATCCTTTCTCCCCCTTTTCAAAACCGCCTCTCCTACTTCTTTCCAGACGCGGTCCACATCTTACTTTCCGACCAGTGGGTGCTACGCACGTGAAGCAAGGATACACCTCCAGTTTTGCTTCAATCCCCTGCCTTCCCACCCCCCTTCCCGTCCCTCTTCGGACCCCTCTCACGAGCAAATCCTCTGGCACGAGGTGCAATCTCTCCTCACTGCAGGAGCCATAGAGGAAGTTCCGTCTACCCGAGGGGGGAAGGGATTTTACTCCCGCTATTTCCTCATCCCCAGTCCAAGGGAGGTCTCCGACCTATTCTCTCGACTTGCGGGACTCAACAAGTGGCTAACGCAAGTTGAAGTTCCGCATGGTCTCCCTGGGAACTATTATTCCGTCCTTGGATCCTGCGAGACTGGTACGCCGCCCTCAAGACATGAAGGGACGCGTACTTCCACATAGCGATCTTCCCCCGCACAGGAAGTACTTCGGTTCTTCAATCAACCAATACACACTTCCATTCGCTGTCCTCCCCTTTTGCCTGTCTCTACGGCCCCCAAGGGGTCTTTACAAAACACCTGCATGGCAGTCGTCGCCGCCCACCTTCGCAGGATGCAACAGATACCATGTCACCCCGTATACTGGACGACTGGTCATCAATAGGCGCCTCGCCAAGCCCAAGTCCGTCAGTTCCGTTTTTGGATCAATGACCTCTTCGGCCGCTGGGCCTTCCTCCTTCAATGCGTGGAAGTCCACTTGCTCATTCCAACACAGAGAACTGGACTCCTAGCTAGCGACCCTGACCATCCTCCCTCGCTGTTCTTTACTTCTAGTTAATCCCGTCTTACCTGGCGATAATCTAATTCAGTTATACGGCCGCTTGAGTAATCATGTTTAGATGTATTTGTTACCTCAGTTTTCGCGGGGCCGGGGGCCTCGGCTCTTCTGGGACACTATGCTGATGCACCAGTACGTCCACAGCCATGCCAGGCTCGCCGGGATTTAGCAATGTTCAGCCGTGCTCCATCAGCTTGCCGCCGCGACAGGAACTCCCATGGACGTCCTGCTGTAACGATGCCTGGGGGAACCACTTAGCGTCTAAGTCCCTCGACTGGTGCAAGCTTCAGAGCCGCGTCACCAGTTTGTTGACGGGAATGCCATTTCATCCGCAAGCAACCGTCACTAACCTTACGACGGAACGCGTCAATCCAGCTCGGCTGGGTAGCCCAGCATAGGTCGCTGCAGACCCCCTGGCGACCGTTCCACGTCAGACCGACCGAGTCAACCTCCATATCACGTCCGATTGCGACTGCCGAGAGCTGTTCTTCTAGCCTGCCAGAACATTCCAACAAGTCACCTTCGTGGCCGTTGGTGTCTCTGTCGTTTAGCCTGCACTAACACAACGGCCATGTAGACTGACATCAACAGCAGGGAGGGACCTAAATCCGCCGTCTCCCCTGTGTCTGGAGGCTATTCAACTGTGGGACTTCTGCATAGCCCTCCAGGGGACCTGGTGGCAGTCTCTCGTCCAGCACTGACCTCCTGCACAAGGCAGGCCACAAAACCTACCCATACACATTTATAACAACCCCGAACCCATGACTGAGTTATTGAAATCCTCAAAATTGAGATTTGAAGACCTCAAGCTGCAGGGAATCCACCAGCAAGCGACCCATGCCCCACGCTGCAGAGGAAGGCGAAAAACCTCCAGGGCCCCTGCCAATCCGCCCTGGAGGAAAATTCCTTCCCGCCCCAAATATGGCGATCAGCTAAACCTGAGCATGTGGGCAAGACTCACCAGCCAGCACCCAAGAAAGAATTCTCTGCAGTAACTCAGTTCCCATCCCATCCAACATCCCCTCACAGACCATTGAGCAGACTTATCTGCCGATAATCCAAATCAATTGCCCAAATTAAACTATCCCATCATAACATCCCTCCATATACTTATCAAGCTTAGTCTTAAAGCCAGATAAGTCTTTTGCCCCCACTACTTCCCTCGGAAGGCCGTTCCAGAACTTCACTCCCCTAATGGTTAGAAACCTTCGTCTAATTTCAAGTCTAAACTTCCTAATATCCAGTTTGTACCCATTCGTCCTCGTGCCTACATTAGTACTAAACTTAAATAATTCCTCTCCCTCCTAACGTTAATCCCCCTGATATATTTATATAGAGCAAGCATATCCCCCGGAGCCTTCTTTTGGCCAGGCTAACAAGCCAAGCTCTTTGAGTCTCCTTTCATAAGGCAGATTTTCCATTCCTCGGATCATCCTAGTAGCCCGTCTCTGAACCTGTTCCAGTTTGAATTCATCCTTCTTAAACATGGGACTCCAGACTGCACACAATATTCCAGGTGGGGTCTCACCAGCGCCGTATATAACGGCACTAACACCTCTTCTCCTTGCTGGAAATACCTCGCCTGATGCATCCTAAAACCGCATTTGCTTTTTTAACAGCCATATCACATTGGCTCATATCATCCTGCTATCAACCAATACCCCAAGGTCCTTCTCCTCCTCCGTCGTTTCCAACTGATGCGTCCCCAACGTATATCTAAAATTCTTATTATTAATCCCTAAGTGCATGACCTTGCACTTTTTCACTATTATATTTCATCCTATTACTATTACTCCAGTTTACAAGGTGGTCCAGATCTTCCTGAATAGTATCCCGGTCCTTCTCCGTGTTAGCAATACCCCCCAGCTTCGTGTCATCCGCAAACTTTATTAACACATTCCCGCTCTTTGTGCCAAGGTCAGTAATAAATAGGTTAAATAAGATCGGTCCAAAACCGATCCTTGAGGGACTCCGCTAGTAACCTCCTTCCAGCCTGACAGTTCACCCTTCAGTACGACCCGCTGGAGTCTCCCCTTTAACCAGTTCCTTATCCACCTTACAACTTTCACATTCATCCCCATCTTTTCCAATTTAACTAACAGTTCCCATGCGCGGAACCGTGTCAAACGCCTTACTGAAATCGAGGTAAATTAGATCTACCGCATTTCCTTTGTCTAAGTAATCCGTCACCTTCTCAAAGAAGGAGATCAGGTTGGTTTGGCACGATCTACCTTTAGTAAATCCATGTTGCAATTCTCGTCCCAATTACCATTGACCTCAATGTCCTTAACTACTTTCTCCCTTAAAATTTTTTCCAAGACCTTACACACGACAGACGTCAAGCTAACAGGCCTATAATTACCCGGATCACTTTTATTCCCTTTCTTAAAAATAGGAACTACGTTAGCAATTCTCCAGTCGTACGGCACAACCCCGAGTTTACCGATTGCTTAAAATTTCTCGCTAACGGCTCGCAATTTCACGCGCCAGTTCCTTTAATATCCTCGGTGGAGATTGTCCGGTCCCTCCGATTTTGTCCCCATTAAGCTGTTCAAGTTTGGCCTCTACCTCAGATGCGGTAATATCCACCTCCATATCCACATTCCCGTTTGTCATCCCTCCATCGTCCCTAAACTCCTCACTAGTCTTATTAAAGACCGAGGCAAAGTACTTATTTAGATTATTGGGCCATGCCTAGGTTATCCTTAACCTCCGCTCCATCCTCAGTGTATAGCGGCCCACTTCTTCTTTCTTTGTTTTCTTCTTATTTATGTGGCTGTAGAACCTTTTACTATTGGTTTTGATTCCCTTCGCAAGGTCCAGTTCTACGCGGCTTTTAGCCTTCCTCACTTTATCCCTACACGTTCTGACCTCACTAAGGTAGCTTCCCTTGCTAATCCCGCCTTTCTTCCACTCCCTGTAAGCTTCTGCTTTTTCCTAATCCCCTCTCTGAGTTGCTTGCTCATCCAGCTCGGCCTACAACTCCCACCATGTTCTATTTTCCCCTTTCTCTGGGATGCAGGCTTCCGACAGTTTCCGCAGCTGCACTTAAAGTAATTCCAGGCCTCCTCCGCATTGGTTAAATCCCAGAAGTTTCTCCGTCCAATCCACTTCCCTAACTAATTTCTTAATCTTAAAATTAGCCCTCGAGAAGTCGAAAACCCTAATCCCAGATCTACGTTTGTTTATCCTTCCATCTAATTTGAATGAATCAGCTCATGATCACTCGAACCAAGTTGTCCCTACCACCTTTTTTCTACAAGGTCCTCACTACTCACCAAACCAAATCTAAATGGACATCCCCTCTCGTAGGTACTTCAACTACTTGATGAAGAAATCCATCCGCTATCACATCCAGAAAAATCTGACCCCTATTATTCTTGCAAGCATTCGTCCTCCAGTCTATATCCGGGAAGTTGAAGATCTCCCATAATCACACATTTCCCCTTTGTGTTTTACTTCAGGTCCTTCCTCTGCCACGAGTGGTCGATCAGGCCGGACATCATTTACTCCGTCTTCCAGAGGTGGGGGTATTCCCCTCAGCTAGACCTCTTCGCCCTCCCACTGAACAGGAAGTGCCAGAGTTTCTGCTCATTCCAGGGCCTCTCCCCCGGATCGCTGACGATCGCGTTCCTCCTGCCCTGAACCACCGCCTGCTTTATGCCTTCCTCTGTTTCCTCTGGTGCACAGGGTCCTGCTCAAGCTACCGCAGGGACAGTGCGCATCTTATCTTGATCGCGCCTGCGTGGCCCAGGCACCCTGGTACACCACACTTCTGGATCTGTCGGTAGCCGCTCCGATTCCCTCCCCTGTGTCCAGACCTGATCACACAGGACCACGGGAGACTTCGTCACCCAGATTGCGATCCTCCACCTCACGGTGTGGCTACCTGCATGGCTGAACGCTGATGCGTTTCGCTGTTCCAATTCGGTGCAGCGCATCCTTCCAGTAGCAGGAAGCCTTCCACCCTCCGGACATATGTGGCCAATGGACGCGCTTCACGGCCTGGTGCGCATCGCACGATGCTTCTTCCCTTACAGCGTCAATCCGACAATCCTTGACTACCTCTGGCACCTTAAGCAGGAGGGCCTGGCGACTTCCTCCGTAAGGTGCACCTGGCAGCGATATCCACCTTCCATCCGGGAGAGGGTGGTTACTCGGTGTTTTCTCACCCGGTATCTCTCGCTTCATGAAGGGCCCTGGAGCCGTACTTATCCCCGGCTGCTCGTCACACCCAGCCCCCTCCTGGGACCTGAACTTGGTCCTAAACAGACTTATGTTACCGCCCTTTGAGCCGCTTGCAACTTGTTCGCTTCTCTACCTTTCGTGGAAGACGGTGTTCGTGGTGGCATCACCTCAGCACGCAGGGTCTCGGAGATCAGAGCCCTCACTGTGGACCCCTCCGTACACTGTCTTCCATAAAGACAAGGTACAACTGCGACCTCATCCGGCATTCCTCCTAAGGTAGTGTCTGCCTTCCATACTAGCCAGGACATCTTTCTCCCGGTTTTTCTTCCTGAAGCCTCATGCTTCTCGGCAGAACAGCAGCTACACACTGGATGTGTGCAGAGCGCTAGCTTCTATGTGGAAAGGACCAAGCCCTTCCGGAAGTCTCCACAGCTCTTTGTGGCCGTTGCAGAGCGGATGAAAGGTCTACCAGTCTCCTCCCAGAGGATTTCCTCTTGGGTCATGGCCTGTATTCGCACGTGCTACGCGCTAGCTCATGTTCCCCTCGGACGCCTTACAGCGCGTTCCACCAGGGCGCAAGCTTCCTCAGCGGCCTTTCCTGGCGCACGTGCCCATCCAAGAGATTTTCCTGCTGCGACCTGGTCATCGGTCCATACTTTCGCCTCACACTATGCGTTGGTACAACAGTCTCGAGATGACGCAGCCTTTGGAGTGGCGGTACTCCAGGCTGCCACGTCTCACTCCGACCCCCCCGCCTAGGTAAGGCTTGGGAATCACCTACTGGAATGATATGAGCAATCACTTGAAGAAGAAAACAAGGTTACTCACCTTTGTAACTGTTGTTCTTCGAGATGTGTTGCTCATATCCATTCCACACCCACCTCCTTCCCCTCTGTCGGAGTAGCCGGCAAGAAGGAACTAAGGAGCAGCAGGGGCCGGCAGGGGTATATATCAGGCGCCATAGTGGCGCCACTCCAGGGGGCGACCTGCCAACCCACCGAGTGTTGCTAGGGTAAAAAGTCTCCGACGAATGTGCATGCGGCGCACGCACACCTAACTGGAATGGATATGAGCAACACATCTCGAAGAACAACAGTTACAAAGGTGAGTAACCTTGTTTTTTCATACCTGATTCAAACCTTACACAGCATTCCTGCTTATAGAATTGCTGCTCCTTGTCCCTGCAGCCCAGAGACAGCAGCAGACAAAGGGAAAGTTTCTTTCCCAATTTTAAAAGTTCTGGTGTCTTTTGGTCAGGTGACCACATTTTTTTTCTTTACCTGGGGGACTTTTTAACCCTTTACAGGTAAAGCAAGTAGAGGACAGGTACCAAGAGGGATTTTACTACTAACAGGCTGGCTGGATGTCCATCAAAGGGAGCTACTCCCCCTCTTCATTTATCACAGACCTGGTTGGATATTTTTGTGGGTTTCCCAAAATGGCCAGGATATTGCCTTCCTGTCCTGATTTGGGAAGAGAATTTTTTCCCCCAAATCTCCAAAATACTCACAGGATGGCAAAACTGTTTCCCGCCTGGCTCTAGATTTGAGTTCCAGCCCCGTGGCTGCTGTGAAGTTCTGTGAACCCAGCAGAGTGACAATCATGCAGCCCTCGCGGGCCACGGGCATGCTCAGGTACCTTTCACTTGTGCGGTAGAGTACCTTGTGCCTGACGATGCCACAACGCTTGAGAAACGGACGAATTTAAGCCTGCAGACCCCCTGGGGGCAGGGGAGCAGGCAACTCTCTCCGATTTCAGACATAGAAAGTGGGACATGTCCTCACCCAGGGAGCGACCCCAGCTATTCCAGATCCCTGGCCTGTGCTTTTAGCCACAAGGATGAATTTTCCTCTTTCAGCACCTGCACTGCACTCAGCACCACTGATGGTGATGTGAAGCAGAACTGATGTGGAGCCTGGGACATAGAAAGGATGTGGGACAGATGGGGTGGGGATGGACAGACAGACGTGATGTCACTTTCATTGTTGTAGAAAATGATAGACTTCCCCCTCCTTTTATTAGTCACCTTTAAGCACTCCTGCCTAGATTTCTCCCAGCCCTACCTTGTGCTCATGCGTGGTACCACTTGTGTTTGAATTCCATTCACTTCCTGATCCTCCCTCCAGTCAGACAGCTTCAGCCCTGGGCTAGCCAAGCGGATGAACCCAGGGAGTGGGAGAATCCAAGCCCTGCTATATTTTTCCCTCCTGCCCCACTGCTGAGGATGAAAGCAAAGATATCAGGTTCCTGTCCCGTGGCCTTTTGGGAGGTGGGAGCCTTCAAATCATATCCTGGTTCATACAGCATACATGCCACGCCATGCTGCCTGACCGAGATGGGCACTCAGTGCACCGTCGGAACTGGCGTGGTCGGCTCTGCTTCCTGGTCCCCTGCACTGGAGCTTGATGGCTGCCTAAGTGAATCGTAAACCTTTTAAAGTCACAGAGGATTAGCGCTGTCAGAAAACCCTGCCACATGTTTTTGACATTTCAATTTGATTGCCATTCTTCTGGTGGACACTCTACGATTTCCGGTCCAAGCACCATGCCCAGTCAATCACATCAGTGGCTGGGCTGTCATGGAGACTTCCATTCAGGAACAATCATCCTTAACAAGAATGATTTGCCTCCCCCACTTTTCAGTCTGCCCGTAAACCCTCTGTTTCGATCTCTACAACACAGGAACAGTTTTGTAGACAGATCTAGTCTGGTACCTTACCTCTGATATGGACCTGGACCAGCTGCTATGGAGGAAGGTGCAAGAAACCCTGTAGCTGGCAAATATGGAATAACCTGCCCATTAGGTGAAGTTTCATAGGTTCACAGAGTCAGATTCTCAGCATAGACTCACTGAGGTCACCTAAGCCACACTGATTTATACCAGCTGAGGATCTGACCGCATAACTTGTTGCTGGAGGGAAAGGTTAGGTAAAGAGGCAGGGACAAATTCAGAGGTGAGTCTGAGTCTAGAAAGAATTTGTGTTTACATAACCTTCTTCTGGCTCCTAAGTGTGTAAGGTCAGAAGGGGCCATTATGATTCTGTGGCCTGGTGACTTGCATAACAGAGGCCACACAATCTCACCCAGGTACTCCTGCATCTAACCAGTAACTTGTGGCTGAACTGGTAGGTAACTTTGGCAAAGACGGTCAGCCATAATTTTCAGACTTCCAAGAACCCAACACATCTCTTGGGGGCTCTGTTCCTCTGTTCCCATGGTTCATTACCTTCCTCGTTAAAAATGTGCCTCTTCTAACCTATTAACATTTCTTTGACTTCTGCTTCAAGCAACAGAAGCTTGTTATGGCTTTGTTCATTTCTTCTGGACTCCTGGCCAGTTAGTAATTGGGTTATGTTCTGAAGCTTGAGGATTTATAGCCTGTCTTCACATCTATCCTATGTAATGTAACAGCGGATGTCTTGTTTCAGTGAGTTCCACAGGGTAATTAAGTATTGTTTTGACACAAAAAGTCTTTCCTTTGGAACCAAGCATAAAGGGTACTCCCACCTACTGGACCAAATTTAGCCTTGGTATAAGCAGATGAAATTCCTACTGATTGCAACAGGAAATTGTACCTACTTCGGCTTGAGCTGAATGTGAACACTGAGTTCTTTAGACATGCATGTGGCTCCTTGGTTCCCTGGGCTGGGAGCATCTCTCAGTAGGAGAGGGTAATGAAGAAGGTTTGTCTGCACTACAGACCCTTGGCCGGCAGAGCCCCAGCCACCAGAGCCCCCTAGTATGGTTTTTCTGCTGGCATAGCTATACCAATTCCCCAAGCAACATTCGCTATGTGGCCAGAAGCAATCTGCTCTTGGCATAGCCGTGCCTACACCAGGTGTTGGCTGGCACAGCGGTATCGGCTAGGCGGCGTGATTTTCACACTGGTTGCTGGCTGACAAAGCTTTGGAGATCAGGCTCAGCCTGCGTCTCACATTTGAGCAACCTGTAGTGTTGCACCAAGACACAATACTGTGACCTTCCTGGACGCCCTCTGCCTTCCCAGCTGCAGGGCAAGCAGAGATGTAATGTCCTGGAAAGAGCCCCTCTGGGCTCTAGGAACAGCTATACCAGAGCTAGTGCCTTGCAAATCCCCACTGATACAACCCCCAACCATGAGCCCGGAGTATCTGGATTACCTAGCTCCTCCTAGTTTCACCACAATGGAGCAGAGGAAAGACATGGTTGGTAGGCAAGCTGCAGCTGGGTGAGGCCATTATCATCTAGCTCCTTCTGGGTCAGGATGGAGGCCCAGTGTGGGTGAAAAACCTGCCTGTTCACCTGCCACTGGCTCGACATCCACACCATAATGCTGAGTATAAAAGGAAGGAAATAATTAACTACTGATCAGTGTAGCAAAGCAGAGTCCCTAGACCTGTCTTTATTATGAGCCAAGCAGCCCCTCGCTTCCTTATTCACCCAAACTCCGGCTTTGCTGTTACAGCAAGCATCCCTTTCACAGAAGTGCTTTGGAGTCTGTCCTTACAGCATTTATTATTCATTAGATTTTGGCTTGTTTCGTGCTGGCTATGCCCAGTGCTCTACAATTCATGACTGGAAACAGAGTCCACGCCCTAGTCGGGTGAGTAGCAAAAGGCAGACGTGAGGCTGCCTGGATGAACCCAGAAAAGTGGGGGGAAATGGAGCGGTTGCAGTTGTTGTGGGTTGTTCTCCATTGGCAAGAGCGTAAGATGTGGATCTTGCGTTGGGGATGGGCTACAAAAATGGCTGTTTCTCCTAGCTCTCAGCTTTGGGGTTGGGATCCCGAGATGGGGTGTGATATTGTTGCCTCTCATTTGGGTGGTGGGGGAAAGTTTCTAGCTCTTCGGTTTACAACGGAAACCTTCCAAATAACTGCAGTCATCAGGGTTACAGAATACATAGCACTGGAGGATGTGCAGTTCCGGGGGATTTTGTAAGAGCATAAGAATGGCCAGGCTGGGTCAGACCAAAGGTCCTTTTAGCCTAGTATCCTGTCTTCCGACAGTGGCCAATGCCAGGTGCTGCAGACAGAATGAACAGAACAGGTAATGATCAAGTGATTGAAGAAGGAAAAAACTGTGCCATCTAATCCACTCTTTAAAGATGAAATTATCCAACGCATGATTAACAGAGCACCCAGCTCCAGACAGCTGTATAGTGCTATCCAGTCCATCAGTAGAACATAGATGCCAATGGGCTGACTCTTTAGACAGGCTTTTTTGAAAGGTTTCTTTATTGCACTTAACAGAGTCTCCCTACCTAGTGACCCAGTCAGGAATCGCAACTCAGCATTTATGAGTTATCTGGAGCTTAGAATCGTTATTCTGGTAGTGCCCACAATGTGCCAGGTGCTGGACTAAACATAAAGCTCCAGAGGGCTGACATCTGTCTCACTACCTCACCATGAGTAGCTGGCATCATGGAAGAAACGGGACTCAGGAGGGATTTGAATGCAGATAGGGTGGTGGCCTTGGGGACCAGCTCAGCTCAGCGGAGTGGTCCATCTATAAGGGATGGTATGCAAGAAGCCCAGACAGGAGCTGTGGGAGAAGTGGACCAATGGCTTGTCAAAGCAGTAGGCACTGTGAACAACTGGCAGGTGAGGCCGTGCCATTGAACGCTTGCTCAGATCTTACAAAATAGGCTTCCATTTCAAGAACGAAAGGGGAGAATGAAGGATGTTGAAAGGACAAGGGGTGCAGGAACTCAAGTATTTATTTGTTGCTGCCCTGCTGGGTGGAGAGTGTCAGACCAGCTCAAAGACTAAAGAGTTCTCTCTTCCAGCTGAGCTGCTGGGGTCTGTCCTTTGGGTGACTGATCAGAGAGCTGTGTTTGAAGAGGAAGGTCGCAAGTTCCTCCATGTGCACGTGATGAGCCGGCCATGCAGCCACAGATCTTGCCCGGGATCTGGCTGAGACACCTCCATTTGCATCCCAGGGATGTGGCCATCCTAGAAAGTGTCCATCCGCCATCAGCTGTTCCCCCCACACCCTAGGAGGTGAAGGCGGCTGGTTCTGCATAGGCGGTTCCAAGACAGGCAGGGTCTGGGATTCTGTTACAGCATGGAACTGTTTCAGTGGTTCTCCCCCATGCTGGATCTCAGTTTGAGGGAAGAACAAAGGGACTTTGGGCTGGCGAACGGTTGTGAGACGAAGGCTGAGGTAACTTGGAAGAGTCCTTCCTCTGCAGGACTGCTGTTTCGGGGCAGCTCGTCCTGCCAATTAGCAGCAGAGACAGCTCCTCACTTCAGAGGCTCTACCTGCTCCTGCAGGAGCAGCAGCCAATCCCACTTTCCTCAATTCCAGCCCTTTCAGGACCAAGTCACCTTGTGGGCATTGACACCTGCTAATGTTGCGTGCTCATTGGCCAGGAACAATATGGCAAAATGGCCAAGACATTGATGGCCTCAAGAGTGGGATCACTCCTGCTTTTCTTATGCCAAGTGCCATCCATTCGTGGCTGAAACCCTGGCTGTCCCCACTGCGGTATCTGGAGGAGCAAACGCAACAGAAGGTCTGGAGGGCCGAGAGCCTCAGAAAATACCAGCTCTTGCCAAACTCACTCGTCATCATTCTTTCTACGAATGCTTATGATAGGTAATGGGGGTGGGAGGTCACCAACATTCCCCTCACCCCTCAAGTCCTTATCCAAGGCAATATTATGGCACAATGTGTTGGGTCCTTCCTGTTCAAGAGTCTGGCTTTTATTTTGTAATGAAGGAAGTGTAAGCCAATGAGACCTGGTGGGTCAGTTCAGCACAGTGCTGTCCAGTGTCCAGTGCAAGATACTAGAGACTTGGGATCCTATTAGTCAGATATGGGAAAACTCCACTGAATCTCTGAGTCTGTCATCTGCCTTGCTGGGGCAGGAGATCAGCCCCATCTTATTTTTATAGTCCTAGCCCTTTCAGAGTCTGCTTGTCCTGCAGGAAAGGGCGTGTCTTTTCAACAGGAACTCAGCGTTAGTCAATGGAACGCACCCTGCAGGACTCCTGGAATTTAAAGGCCCAGGACTATAATTTTAGCCAAGAAGCTGATTTTCCCTGTGTATTTTTTAAAAGGAAGACAAAGATGCTGCAGTTTCTCACCGTCAAAGTTAGGAGCAGGAGGAAGGGCCTTTGTTTCTTTCTTTACTTTTGTGCTTAACAGCCGTAGAGTGGTTTTTAGGGCTCGTAGTTGAATGAATGTGGTCTTTTCCCTCCCTCTCTCTCTTTAAATAGAAAAAAAAAATAGAGAGAGATGAGAGTCTGTCAAGATATTAGATGTAACATCCACAAGCCATGTTCGCTTTGGCAGATGGCAGGGGAGATGATTGCTTAGCACTGCATGTTTGACATCTCACAGAAATAGCAAGGCTGGTGTGGTAGGCCTGTAGCCATTGTCAGTTGCTGTGGTACCTGTGCTGGAAGTGGGAGTCACATGCTCCGGTTCACACCTCCCGATGCAAAAACGCTCTCGGGAGTGACTCCTGGTGCATCTGTTTGCCCTCGCCACCCCCTCCCCATCCCTCTTCCCCTTCGGCCTCTGGTGGCGGTTGGTGGGTTATGCTGTTGCTTTCTTGTCACCAGCTTGTGTGACAGGTGAGGTGACACAGAGTCTGCAGAGTTGTAAAGGAAGTTGCTCCGGGGCTTTGCCACACTGGGGAGGTGAGCTCGCTGTAGCGGAGGGGGGGGGAAGCAAGGTGGGAAAGCGTACAAACATCTGTTCGCTTCTCCACTTCTTAAAGGAAGAGGAGAGCAAGAGGAAGAATGGAAAAGGAGAAGGATGGTATCTGGCCATCAAACTAGGTAAATTACCCCAGTCTGAGCTCCCAGGGGTTAATCTTCACCCGAGTAGGAGGATTCCCACTTATCTCCTCCAGATATTCTAATTAATTAATTAATCCAAGGGCCTGCTTTGTTCAGTAAGTTTAGGCACCCAATTTCTGCGGTTGCATGCCCAACTGCAAGAGCTGTACATTCAAATGACCAATTGGACGCACAGCTCGCCATTTGCACGTGCAATGGCTGTGGTTGCATGTGCAAACTCCCACCCTAAGCCTCTGCTAACACCGGCTGTTCGTTTTTGATCTGGTTCAGTTAATTTTCCATTTTGTAGGGTGTGCCTATCATGGGCTTTAAGCACACATGCAAGAAATAAATAAAAGGAAGTGATGATCCTGATCTGCTATCTGTCAATAACAGAAGAACCACTCCCTTTACTTTGCAAAAGCCAAAATGACCTTCAGGTGGCAATGCCCACAAATTGACTTGGTCCTGAAAGGGCCGGAATTGAGGAGAGCAGGATAGGCTGCAGCTCCTGAGGGAGCTTGACTTTCCAGTCTCTGAGGTGAGGAGATATCTGACCACATAACTTGTTGCTGGAGGGAAAGGTTAGGTAAAGAGGCAGGGACAAATTCAGAGGTGAGTCTGAGTCTAGAAAGAATTTGTGTTTACATAACCTTCTTCTGGCTCCTAAGTGTGTAAGTTACACCTAGGAGCATAAGGGAGCAGAACTTATTCCAGCTTGCTCATTGCCTCTGCATCTAGCCTATAGTCTTTTCAAGGTCATAGTCTTAAAGATCATAAATCTCTGGCTCAGGCAGACCAAGAGTGGAGGAAGCAAGTGGCCGAGTCACAAGTGGGCCCAATGAGAAAACCCAGTTGCCAACCAACAGACTTGCCAATTCAGTGACACTTGATGTGAGAGCCTCTGCTATGGAGCAAGTGTTTGAGGACAGAGAGAACCTAAGCCATGAAGAGTCGTACAAACCAACACCTTGGACTGTGTCCAGGAGTCAACTGGAAGCTCATAGAGTATGTAGAGAAACATGCAGTTCGCTCCCTGTGAGAAATGGCCCTAAGCAATGGGTAGCCACAGTCTTCACCAACTGAAGCCTGAATATGGTCTTCAAGCACCAACCAAGCAGTGCTTGTAGGATTCATCCACATGGGATGACTGTGGCATCCCAGAAGAAGAGTAAAAAAGTCTCTTCTAACCAAATCCAGTGAGGGGCTTGGCTGGAGGTCAGAGGGTACGGAGGAGCTTTCACTGGCTCAGATCCAGCCCCAGGTTGGCAGTGGCACCATCTGATAGCTGTTCAGTGGCCCCATGTGAAATCAGGGAGTGAGGCTCAGTGCAGTTCCTTGTGGATGGGTGTCCATGCTGCTCAGTCCTCCACTACAGTGGACAGTACTCAGCCCTTCAGTAGGCTGACCGGGCCCGTGAAGACTGAACTGGGCATTCCCACCAAGTCAGAAGCAAGGTGCATTGGTCTGGAAGGATCTTGCACTTCTGTTGCCTATATAGCTTCTGTGGCCAAACGGAGCATTTTGTCACCAGGGCTGAACCCCCAGCACTTGTCAACCTCTCGAAACTGTCTTAAAAAAACAACAACTTCAGATTTGTCTTTGTGTCACGCTGGGTGAGTTTCCTTTAAGGTGGTTGTATCATCCAGCGAGCTGATCCTGCCAAGTCCTTTTATGCACGTAGTGCCCTGCCTTCAAAACAGTTCACCTTTCAAGGGCGCTTTGATCCAGTGGAAATCATTGCGACACGCGTGCCCCCTGAAGCAGTCGGGAAGTGCTGACTCTCCGGAGAGTGAGGTGAGGAGGGGGGAGCAGGAGGGAGGTCCTGCGTCTTAGGGCTTGCAGCAGGCATCCTGTTCTTCCCTGACTCCAAATCTTAGACATGGGTGCCCCCTCAGATCCTTCTGCGCTTGGTGATACTGCCCAACCCCTCTGAGCAATCTCTGATTGTTGACCAGTGCTCTAATGGGGCTAGAGCAATCTACCTGGAATAGCTGTAGATGGTGTTCTGCTTGGTCATCTCTTCATCCCACAGCCAGAAAAATGAAACCCAGCCCCTCCATAAGCACTTTGTTTTGGAATAAACCATCGAAGGCACCAGTCCCCAGCCTGACATGGGATACCGTCTCCTGTCCATGGGGATGGTGGCCCTGGCTAACAGCTTGCCAGGCTTACCTGCACAGGTTGGCATGGGTTGTGATGGTGCTAACCAGTCATCGACGTCTGCCTTGGAGACAAGGTCAGCGAGAGGAAGGATGGTCTTGTTGTCACAGCACCGTGCGGAGACTCTGAGATCGCGTCCAGTCCCTGCCTCTGCCACACCCTTACTGTGTGATCTGGGAGCAGTTACTTCATCTCTGTGACTCAGTGCCTGCCTGTGTCGTGGCTCTATTTAGGTTGTAATCCCTGTGAGGCAGGGCTCAGAGCTACAACTCTACTGAGCCCAGCACAGGCGGGCCCTGATCTCAGTTGGTGGAGTTGTCGTGTAACAATTACAACGTGAAATCCATCCGGGCATAGAGCTGTGGTGTTATAGACCATAGCCTAGTCACTAGCAAGTATGTGTACCACCTCCCCCTAGTGACCCGCAGAAGATATCATTGCTTTTTGCCCTGCTGCTGCAGTCAAAGGAGGTGCCCACTGGGCTCAAGAGGTCAAAGACAGTTTCTGGAGCTGTGTTTCGTGGTCTCTCTCCTTCTCATGCCTCATCTTTGCAGTTTAATCGACAGCTGCTTCGTCTGTAGCTGTGACTATGTTTCAAAATAGAAAATTGTCTCGGAGGATGAGGCCATGGTGTGGCAAAGCTGTGGGTCATTCACTAAGAACCCACCACTCCCTGGCCATTACACCAGGCACGACCTTGAGAACCTCAGCCCATATCAGCTGCCTCAGTGTCACACAGGGAGAGGGGCAAGCTCTCAGATCAGGCAGGGCTGAAACCATTTAGGGTGTTTTAGTTTGAAATCTACACCTTTAAATTGCAACCAGAAACTAACCGGCATCCAACTGTTGGAAATGTGCATCACAGACTGTCCTCTACCTGATGAAAACATGGAAATTAGCTAGTCCCAATATCTATGTGTCCTTTAGCTTTGTAGTAGCCATGACACATGCATGGGGGTTGTTGTCACTGCAGATGGTAAAGTATGGAGCATAGACCCCTCAACTGCTTTACAAAAGTCCATTTCTAAGCCAGAAAATCTAATATCCCTGGCATAGTGGTAGCTCTTTTCTGCCTGGGTAAGCGTTTGTGACCTTTAGGTATTACTCAAAAATAACACCCTTGCCACTGGTAGAATATCTCCCTACCCTTTGGCTGAAGTGTCAACATGCAAAACATTGCTGGTTGGTTGAAATGAGGCCATTGTGAGGTGCATAGAGACAAAAACCAGTCACCAGGCTCCCCCAAACCACCTGGTGGCTTTCTGCCTAGTAGACTTTCTGGGTAGGATACAAGTGGCAAGAATTCCTTTTTTCCGCCTTGCTGCCTCTTTTTCTGTTCATCGAGTCCTTGGAAAAGTCCCTATAAGGCTTTAGTTTGTGTACCTGTTAATTGATGGGAGCCACATCTCAATGGCAGCTTGATGTTCATTACTTGAAGTAACTCTTCCAAAGAATCAGATTCTATAGAAGTCCCACCTCCTGGCATTTAATTTACTCTCTGGCCTCACAAGTTCTTTAAGACCTTTCCTTATATCTTCCACAGGTTGGTCAAAACCACTGCTATAAAACCAAGAGGTCATCTAATAAAGGGTTGGATGATCCCAGAGACCCCTCCAGTCCTCATCCATAGAGTATTGGGAAGCTGCAGATGCGTTTGTCAGCCCAAAAGGAATGCAGATCCCCGGGGCCATTACAAACATGGTGAGCTTCTAGGTATCCTCATTTCTGGGCCTATGGAATAAGCTTTGCCTTGATCAAGTATAGTAAATTATTTGTTTCCCCACAAGCCATCTAGAATTCCTCCAGTTCTGTGTAGCAGAAATCAGGCTGGTATGGTTTTACAGATTGATTTTTTTCACATCGCTAGGCAGTCTCAATGTCCCATCCTTTTACTCTGCACCCTGATGCTCACGAGGCTGGGGACAGAGTCCTAGGTAGGGTGAACAGAAGCGATATCAGCTAGTTTTATGCCCATTTTCAAATCAGTGATATTTTTTATGCATGGCCCATCCTGAGCCAAAGTTGCACTCTCTTCTCAAAGCATTTTGAAGACCTTTCCCAACTGCTTCAGTGTCAAGTGAGAGACAGGACAAGAGATGAGAGATTGTTCTATGGCCTGGCCTATGGTACTTCCCCATTCCTGGCTCAGTCTGCACTGCAGAAACCTGCATGGACTGCATTCTAGATGGGCCATGCAGAGCACCAGGATTATATCGCTCTCCTTACTTGTGCTCAGACTATAAAATCATTCCCCCATTTCCACAAATTGGACTGGCCAGACGCTGCCTACATTCTGCACCAGTGGTCTGTGTACAGGAACATGGACCCAAGATGGTCTCTTGCGCACCCTTTAAGTGTAAAGGAATTTTCATTCCATTAAACACAATTCCAGGTCTTTTCTGTGGCTCACTGCTTACCAGGGATGGGACCAGTACTTCATCCATGGTCCCAGAGGATATACCGTGGTGGGCAGACTGAATCTAGCTTTGCTTGCAAGGAGTCTTGGCTGCGTTCACCGCCAGCGAGTCAAGTTTACCATTCCACCCAGAAGGTTGGTAAGTGTCCCAGCTGCACAGAGGGTAGATCCTTTTCTCATCCAGCCTAGACTGAGCAGCCTCACCTGGGCACCGTGCTCAGCATGGTCTTGTCTTTATATTAGCTAAGCAGCCTTCTGCTAACGGTGTGTCTCCAGTCAGCTGGGCAATCTGTCCCTGCACCAAAGGCTGGCTGTCCGTTGTCCACTCTCTGGAGTGGGTGTCGGCATTCTCCTCTTAATCACTGACCGATGCTGTGCATGGGATTGTTTTGGTGGTGTTGCTCCCTCTCCAGTGGCCTGGGCCATCACTTGTCTCCTGACGCCTGTTTCCAGCACTTCCTTCTGCACCTTACTGTGCCAGGTGTTAGTGTCACAGAACTAAGAGGGAATGCAGCAATTTCTTTGGGTTGCACAGTAGCCACTCTGTCTTTCCCAAGGGGTCCTCTGAATCCTCTCACCATGGTCCTCCTGCCAGCAGCCAGCTCTTGCAAGCCAATATTTATTGTCCTTCCATTCTGAACTAGTGAGTTTTCCCGGCTGCCTCTTTCCCCTTCCTGCAGGGTGGTGATTGCTTTGGCTCTGCGCCTTATTCTGCTACACTGGCTGGGCCCGAATGCCCCGTCTGCACTCGACGTTCCATCTCACTACAGGAGGCCAGGTTCATCCAGCCGAGCAAGGTCTTCATCGTCACCGCCTTGGGATCTTCCCGACGTTGCCTGGCTGCAGCCTGGATATGATCACGCCATAGCCCTGTCGTTGCTTGAAAGAATTGGCTCTGGATGATGCTCCTGCCTGGTGCAGCCCAGACAGAGAGGATTTGCAGACTAAACAACCCAAAGCCACTCTGGTCAGATGCTGCTATAAAGCTAAGCACCCTTTTCTCCACAGAGTGGCCTGAAAACTTGCCCCAGGAGGTTGAGCCTGGCCTGTGTTCTCCTGGACGGTTTCAATCCCAGGTTCTGTGATCTCTCTCAATTTGTAGTTACATAAGAACGGCCATACTGGGTCAGACCAAAGGTCCATCCAGCCCAGTACCCTGTCTACCGACAGTGGCCAATGCCAGGTGCCCCAGAGGGAGTGAACCTAATGATCAAGTGATCTGTCTCCTGCCATTCATCTCCGTCCTCTGATAGGAGAGGCTAGGGACACCATTCCTTACCCCATCCTGGGCTATTAGCCATTAGTGGACTTAACCTCCATGAATCCAGTTCTCTTTTAAATGCTGTTATGGTCCTAGCCTTCATAACCTCTTCAGGCAAGGAGTTCCACAAGTTGACTGTGGGCTGCATAAAGAAGAACTTCCTTTTATTTGTTTTAAACCTGATGCCCATTAATTTCATTTGGTGACCCCTAGTTCTTGTATTATGGGAATAAGTAAATAACTTTTCCTTATCTACTTTCTGCACATCACTCATGATTTTATATACCTCTATCATTTACCCCCTTAGTCTCCTCTTTTCCAAGCTGAAAAGTCCTAGTCTCTTTAAGCTCTCCTTATATGGGACCGTTCCAAACCCCTAATCATTTTAGTTGCCCTTTTCTGAACCTTTTCTAGTGCCAGTATATCTTTTTTGAGATGAGGAGACCACATCTGTACATAGTATTCGAGATGTGGGCATACCATGGATTTATATAAGGGCAATAAGATATTCTTCTCCTTCTTATTCTCTATCCCATTTTAATGATTCCTAACATCCTATTTGCTTTTTTGACTGCCTCTGCACACTGCGTGGACGTCTTCAGAGAACTATCCATGATGAATCCAAGATCTTTTTCCTGATTTGTTGTTAAGCCAATCCCTGTGACCTGCTTCTCTGATTTGTCCAGTTCCTGAAGGAACACTAGGTGCCTGAGTCGCTGCGTTGGTCGTCTTAAAGCTACTGCTTCTGATGACTTAAAATCGGCTGTTTTGCTTCCATTTTGTGGCTGCCTGAGGAAGTGTTGCCAGCGCCTCCCCGGGTCCTGTGTTGCTCTGGAGCTGGAGCTGTGCGGTCTTTGGTGGAGGGGACCTATCCAGGCAACTGGGAAGTGGTGCGGCAGACGGCTCGGGCTGAGGGCCATTCCAGCTCAGTGGTACACTTCTTCTCTGAGATTAAAGCCACGTGTGTGATCAGAGCATGAGGATTCCTCTTTCCTCCCGTTGCTGGGCTCACCTGTTCGATGTCTTTGCATAGAACTTCCTCCGTAAGCTGACGAAGTGTCCCGCAGTACGCAACAGGGAGGTCTGCTGACCCTCTGCGGGTTATCCCATTGTTTGCTTAAAGCAGGCTTGTCCTGTAAGACAGACGAGCTCTCATTGGCAGTTGTCTGGATGGAAGGAATATATCAGTGCTGGGACGGTATCTGGGGCCGCAGAACAGAGCCATAAGAGAAGTATTGGCCTGGCTCTGGCCTCGAGGTAGAATGCTGATGAGGCAGGGTCTGCTCAGGGCATGGTTGAGGCCCACTGTCTGGGCAGCATGAGGGAAGCTCGTTCTGCTGCTGCCCCTGTTCTGACGGAGAGGCCGCCAGTCTCCCAAGCTGTCTATTGAGCATGTCTCTTGAGAGCAGATCTAAGTTGCTGGCTGATGCCTGCTCCCTCTCAGACACGTCTCCATTAGGCTAAAAGCCGGATGTGTTAATACCCTAGTAAAGACAGGACAAGTGGTATTTTGACACATGCTAGCTGGTAAATATCAAACCATGGGGGAGCCCTGGAGTGGCCCCTACCAGCTAACACCCATTAAACTATGTGTCCTTTCTTCTCTAGTGTTTTAACATGTAAAACACACCTTTATCCCAGTGTGGACGTACCTGGAAGGTTGATGAGACATGGGCTTGGTATGCCTGAACCCAGGGAAATAAAATACACCAGGACTAGGACAAATGCGAGCTGAAACGGGGACAAAGAGGTAGCATTCGTTGCCCGGGGGGAAAGGGCAGCAGAAGTTCTGCTGCAGCGGCAGGTGCTGGGGTGGAGCTGATGTCGTCTGCCGGAGACGAGCAATTTGCTAATATGGCCTGCAAAGCAGAGGCCAGCTGGCTGGCCATCTGAGGGGTGTATGTGTGCACACCAGTGGAGGCGAGAGGGCTGTTGCATAGTCAGCCGTCCCTTCCATGAGTTCTGAGTTCAGGCCAGGGCTTAGGGAGACCTTGTGTGGTGACGCCACAGCCCTGGGTGAGTTTGTCTCTCTATGGGCTGGAGGGCCAGAGAAAGTCATGGGTTGTGTCATAGAATCATAGAACATCAGGGTTGGAAGAGACCTCAGGAGTTCATCTAGTCCAACCCCCGGCTCAAAACAGGACGAATCTCCAACTAAATCATTCGATCCCCAACTAAATCATCCAACGCTAAATCTGTCTCCATCAGCCTCCCTAATGAACCCCCTGGAAATCCATCACACCTGAGTTCTCTCTTCTCTACTGAGATTGACACTCGCTGGAAATGTCCCCTTCTGTTTCCAAGGTCCTGAGGGGAATTCATGTCTGTGCTTGAAGTCGCAGGGCCTGGCTCCCAATCTCTAGGGATAGCCTCTGCCTATATAATGGGCTCAGCCCAAGGCTGAGGGGCGAATGAAGACTGCTGGAATCCGGGAAGCTAAGCCGCAGCTCAGGCCCCGTTCTGCTCCATGAGTTCTGGAGACAGCTCAGACAATATCTGGGTCACGTTCAATTCTAAAACTGCTGAAGGGTCTGAATGAGCCCAGCAGTCCCCTGGCTGCTGTCTGAGCCCAGTGGAGCCCAAGGCGGCTCTCTGGCCATTTGGGGGGAGTGTCCTATGTGTTTGTGCCCACATCGGAGCTGTTGCCTTGGCAATGGGCAGCTTGTGCGGGGGGCAGAGGGGAGGCTCCTGCCTGTCCGTCGCTGGGATGTGGGGGTGTGTATGTCACTTAATCGTGACTCACAGCATCAGAAAGGGGATTCCTCACCAGCGCCTCTGCCTCTGGAACACCAGGGCCCGATCCTGAGAGCAGTGGGTGGCAGCATGGGTTCTGCATTGCATGAGACCCATGTTTAAAGGGGGTCCCGTCCCAGCCCATCATCCTTTTCCCAGTTTGTGCCCCCTCCTCCATTAGCGCATTCCCCAGACGCTTGATCCTAGACAGCAAACTCCCTGGCTTCCACCCCATTATCTTAATGGGGGTCACCATGCCCCTTCCGGGGGTCACCATGACAACACTTCTTTGCCAGCCATCCTGAAGAGGCTAATTCAGTGGCTAGATCCCTGTCCAGTCAGCCCCCTTCCTCCCCCACTCTTTCGAGCTGTATACAAGGCCTACAGCTGCTGTGGTCTTTTATTTTTCATCTTTTTTTCTCCTCTCCTTGTCTGAGTTGTTGCCAATTAAGGGGAAGCTATTTGATGGTGCCATCAGCCTGGTGCCAGCAGGCAGACCTGCGAGGGTGCAAAGGGAGAAAGGAATAATAATAATAATAATAATTAATAATAGGGAGGGGGAAGGGGAAAAAGCGCCTCTTCCATCTCTCAAGGTGAAGAATCAAAAAGTCATTTGATGCATAATTGATTGCTTTGGAGTGACTCGCAAACTGCCGAGGAACCTTGATACTCTGGGTAATAAGCAAATGGAAAACACAGGGAATTTTTGACCACGGGGTTGAGTAGCAGGGGCTGGGGAGGGTGGGGGAAGGACGAGTGGGGGGGCGCGAGGGAGAAGAAGTGAGAAATAAATAATAAAAAAACAAAACCTGCAGCGGCAACCACAAAAAAGAGATTAAAAAAATTCTTTTAATGAGCATCAAGAACAAGGGAGTTGGAAACACAGGAGCTGAGGCCAAAACAACATATTAGCAAACAAAAAGGGAAACAAAACCAAAAGAGACTTTCTTTAAAAAAATTCTTTTTGCATAAGAAAAGTAAAAAAGTGCTGAGCGTGCGGGGATGGGGCTGCATCTCCCCTTCCCCCACCTCTGCCTCCCTGGAGCTCATGGACAGGGATGCTTTTGCTGTCAACTGCTGCAAAATACTCCCCAGGTCTTCCCTGTCACCCCACCCGCTTTGCACTCAGGGTGACCAGATGTCCAAATTTTATAGGGATGCCCCTGATATTTGGGGCTTTGCCTTATATAGGCGCCTATTACTCCCCACCTCCTGTCCCGATTTTTCACTCTTTTCACTTTTTCACAGTTGCTCTCTGGTCACCCTATTTGGGCTGCTCATGTGGCGTGATTCAGAGTACCCCCAACTTCCATTAACCTTGAACCCTTTCCAGGCATCAAAAGGAGGCTTCCTCCCAGACAAATGTGTCTGTTGCTATTTGGCAGATGATGACAGAGCCAGAGACATCCCAGTGAGAGGTATAGCTCCCAGTTTTAACAGTTGGGGGGATAACCATTGGGAAAAAACCACCAAGGGAAGCAGTGGATTCTCGTCGTCTCTTGATGTCTTCAGATCCAGACCAGCTCCCTTCCTGGGAGAGATGCTTTAGCCAAACACAAGTTATTGGGTCAGGATAGGGGTAACTGGCTGAAAATCATAAGTTCACAGATCTCAAAGCCAGAAGGAGCCATTGTGATCATCCGGTCTGACCTCCTGTTTAGCACAGGCCAGAGAACTGCCCCAAAGTAATTCCTGGAGCAGATCTAAGAGTTTAAGAGTTGCCAGTAATGGAGAAACCACCAAGATCTTTGGTAAATTGATCCAATGCTTAATTATCCTCACTGTTCAAAATGTAGAGCTTATTTTCTGTCTTCAACTCCCAGCCATTGGATCATGTTAGACTTATAATTGTTCCACATGTAGATACTTTGAGACTGTGATCAAGTCACCCCTTAACCCTCTTTTTGTGCAGCTAAACAGATTGATCTCCTTGAGTCTACTGCTATAAGCCATATTCTCTAACCCTTTATTCATTCTCGTGGCTCTTCTCTGAGCCCTCTCTGATTTGCCAAAACCCTTTGTGAGCAGTGTGCACCAGAACAGGACATAGGACTCCAGCAACGGTTGCACCAGTGCCAAATACAGGGGAGAATTCTCTGGCCTGGGTCATGGAGAAGGTCACACGAGGTGATCTGCAGGTCCCTTCTGGTATTAAAAACTATGAAACTGTGATCATAGCAGCACTGTGGGTCTGAGGCACAGAAAAGGCCTCTCTGGGGATGTCTACAGTGAACCTCCCAGTCCAGGAAGACAGATGTGCACAAGCTGGACTCAAACTATCAAGCTAAAAATAGCCGTGTGGACACGGCGGCGTGGGCTGCAACTCATGTGCTCCAGCCCCCAGAACCTCTAAGCTTGAAAGCCCAAGTTGCAACGTCCACACTGCTATTTTTAGCACACTAGCTTGAGGTAGTCTGTCTACCTTGGCTAGGTGTTGCAGGGTAGATGTCCTGAGATCAGTGCAGGATTATCTCCGTGATGGCATGTTCTGAGAGCCCCTGTCAAGTCTCCCAGCCAGTAAACACTGCCTGGGTATCCAGCCTCCCATTGTATTTGCCTAGGTTCATCACATTTCCATTCTGGCTCAATTCAGTTCTTGCCTCCTCTCCCTTCAGCTGCAGGGGCACCAGTCATCAGAGGCTTTAGACAGACCTGTGATGTCACATTGCTGGCCCACTGCAATGCTGTCCCGTCCTGTGTATTTTCTGCAACCCAGAGTCACACAGCGGAGCATTTACTCCCTTGAGAAGCCCCACGTGAGTCAATGAGGCTACTTTGCATGACTAATTTCTGCTTACAGGTTGCAGTATTGGGCTCTTCAGCCCCCCTGCCATTTTGACTGGGCACCATATTCTACCCTCCCTGCCCTGCCCTCTTGTGCCGCATTGCTGTGTGGCTTATAACAGCCCGTGTGCCTCGCCCCAGAAGTGATTGCTTTTAAAGTAATGCCTGGACATACCAAGCATTTTTCAATCCTGCCGGGCGTGTCCCACTGAGGTTGGTGTGAGGGCTGGTGTTAATTACGGCTCACCGCCCAGAATTCTTATCAGGCAACCAGCTGGCTGGTCTTCGCCTGCTCCTTTGCAGTCTCTTATGTTGGTGACTGGATGGTGGCCCGTTACTAAATCCATTAACCCGGCTGGCAGCTGGCCGAGCCTCTGAAGAGCTACCAACCGCGTTGCTCAATTCAGTCAGCGCTCAGAGGGCCAGTGCACATTTGCCAAGATGGGTGGGTAATTTGTCCTAGGAATTGAGCCTCTTTTCCCACTGTCATTTCCTCCGTCGTGTTTGTCGTTTGGAACCATACGCCACGTCACTGCCATGACATGATGAAGAGCAGCTCGGGAACATTCACCATCCAAAGTTCCAGCTGGCTGGCCGGGCTGAGTGGGCTGGACGCAGGCTGAGCAGGATTCAATTTGTGTGGTTTTTATAATATCGAGCTTTATTTTTAAACATTTTTTTTTCCAATTTTCATCAACGTACGTGTTCATAGTTGTGCAAAGTTCTGGGTTTGAAGCATTCCCTCCCCACCCTGATTTTTATCTAGTTAAATGTTCACAGTTGCAGGAAATTATGGGGATTGCCAGACAACGGGTGTGTGTATGTGGGAGTGTCTATCAGATGGTAATTATTTAATGACAGTGGACATTGAGATTCAGAAAGTTAAAGCTTTATAGCCATTAAAACATGAAGTGTCAATACCACATGTCAAACTATACGAAGTAAATATCTGGAAATCAAACTCTAATGAGTTTCAAGCAGTATTGTTCTTACTTTACCAGTCTGTAAATTTCTATTATTAGCAATGGAAATACTTTTTCATTGGTTCATGTGTGTGAGGGGAAATCAACATTTATGGATAGCAATCTTCTAACCTAATGGTGCGAAAACTTCCTCCTCTCACGCCTCCCCTTGCCAGTAAAGGAAAGTGTCCGCGGCTCCCCCACCCCATCCCAGGCCGGGTGGGCTGGAGTTGGGGATCCAGGGGCCACGGACAGGGGCCGGAGCTGCGGACAGGCCAGGAGCCATGGCTGGGGCCAAGGGCCAGAGCTGGAGCCCAGGGCTGGAGCAGCAGCTGGGATTGGGGTCATAGCCAGGGCTGGGGGCTGTGAGCAGAGCTGGTGCCACACCTGTGGCCAGGGGCTGGGGTCAGAGCAGAGCTGGAGGTAGGGCAGGGCTGGGTGGCACTCTCTTTCTTCCCCCTGTGGGAGCTGGCCTGGGCCCTGCTGTGCCCTGCCAGATGTTCCTCTATGCTTTTCCCTAGGAGAGTGGGCCCCATAATTTAGGGACCTCTGTTCTAACTTCTAACCCTTGCAAGCCTTGTCATATGGCATGTTACTCCTCCCTGATAGGTCAAATGGCATCCTTCTCTTCTCTGGTTGGATGAACAGAACTCCTTGACTCAGATATCTGAATGAATGCTCCAAACTGTGAATTCAAAGTGTGCTTATGGAAAAGTCTTGTAGAATTTAATAGGGATTCCAAAGAACTGCAGTAGGGTTCGACAGGCACTACTCTAAAATGTATCGAATTTAATAAAGAATGAGATCCTTTCTGTAGGTTTTATTTTGAAACCAGACTACAGAATTTGACAGCAGAGATATACTTCACTATTGCCTTCTAAAGAAACTATTACAAAGACAGATGATCTTTCTCTATTAAATTCTACAGGGCTTTCCCAGTTGGGTTTCTGTTCAAAGGCACACAGGAATTACCATGCCAGAACACAGCAGTGCTCCATGTAGTCTAGGCACCTCTCTTTGACTGTGGACATCAACAGCTGAAAGTACATGAAATCCCATAATGGAACAAAATGGAAGAACCTGCTGTGACGGGTTGGATCGCAGACCCCCCCTTGGAAGCTGTCACCCAAAGTGCCAAGACTACGTCTATCCCTGCTTTCCCTGCCAGCTCAGGACTCCAGCACCCTGTCTTGCTGAGCCAGACACTCCCGTCTGCTCCAACACAGACCCAGAGTCTGAATTACTTGCTCCAAAGCTTCAGGTTTAGCTGAAAGCAGCTCACAGAAGTGTTCCTACCTTTAACACGCGGATGCCCAACTCCCAACAGGGTCTAAACCCAAATAAATCCATTTTACCCCGTATGAAGCTTACGCAGGGTAAACTCATGAATTGTTCGCCGTCTATAAGAGTGATAGAGAGATATGCGCAGCTGTTTGCTCCCCCAGGTATTAATACATACTCTGAGTTAATAAATAAGTGAAAGGTCATTTTATTAAATACAGAAAGTAGAATTTAAGTGGTTTCAAGTGGTAATAGACAGAAAAGTAAGTCACCAAGCAAAATAAAACAAAACGCACAAATCTGTGCCTAATCAAACTGAATACAGATAATCTCACCCTCAGAGATGCTTCAGTAAGTTTTTTTCCTCAGACTGGACCCCTTCCAGGCCTGGGCGCAATTCTTTCCCCTGGTACAGCTCTTGTTCCAGCTCAGGTGGTAGCTAGGGGATTCTTCATGATGGTTCCTTTCCTCTTTGTCCTGTTCCAGCCCTTTATATATCTTTTGCATAAGGCGAGAACCCTTTGTCCCTCTCTGGGTTCCCATCCCCTCTTTCTCAATGGAAAGACACCACGTTAAAGATGAATTCTAGTTCAGATGACATGATCACACGTCACTGCAAGACTTCATTGCCCACTTGCCAGCACACATGTATACAGGAAGACTTACAGGTAAAACACACCCATCTGCAGACAATTGTCCGGATTAATGGGCGTCATCAAGATTCCAAACCACCATTAATGGCCCACACTTTGCATAATTACAATAGGCCCTCAGAGTTATATTTTATATTTCTAGTTTCAGATACAAGAGTGGTACATTTATACAAATAGGATGATCACATTCAGTAGATTATAAGCTTTGTAATGATACCTTACAAGAGACCTTTTGCATGAAGCATATTCCAGTTACGTTAGATTCACTTATTACCATATTTTAATAAAACCATATAGACCGCAGAGTCAGATCTGCCAATAGACATTTCGTCCTAAATCTGTCAGTTAGAGGTTGGTTTATACGCTGAATCATTAAGATCTATTTCCCTATTTTTTTAATCCTATCTAATAATAATTCTTAGCTGTTATAGAGTGCTTTTCATCAGTAGCTCTCAAAAGTATTTTACAAAGGAGATCAGTGTTATGGGTTCTAGCTCTGGTTGTGCTAATGGGATTCTAGCAACAGTTGTTAGCAGGTTCTTGCACAGGTTCTAGCTCTGGTTGTTGTGAACGAGATTCTTGCATGGGTTCTAGCCCTAGCAGTTGTTAGCAGGGTTCTCACATGGGTTCTAGCTCTGATTGTTGCGAATGAGGTTCTTGCATGGGTTCTAGCACCAATTGTTGTTAGCAAGGTTCTCACATGGGTTCTAGCTCTGGTTGTTGTGAACAGGCTTCCAGCTCAGTTTTCAGGTCCCTTGGAGATGGGGAGTTTTTTCTGGAGAACTGTGCAAGGCAAATGGTGCTAAAGAAAGAGAGAAAATGAGAGAGCGAGCGTGTGGACTGCTTTGAGAATGGCCCTTTTCTTCCTGACAGTCTGGATGAATGGCTGACCACCTGGGAATCCTGAAAGAATAGCTGTCCATCACACAGATTACTTTTGCTATCGGTGGTGCTATTTCCACCACTGCTGATGTGTGCCTGGGAGGCTTTCAGTGCCTAGCTATAAAGTGGAGCACTCAGCCATAGAAGGCACAACTGCCTTTGGGAGCCCTCCATCCCACAGCTGCGAGACCTCCCTTGCTGAGCGGTGGTGCGGAGAGGGCAGGGGCTTTCCTCTACATGTTACACTGCTGCATGCACTGAATGGCTGATTCAGCTGTGGGGACGTCAGGTGTGAACTTTGCAGTTTGGCAGACGGTCCTTTGGGGTCCCTTGCTTAACTAGGCCAGCACTCACACGTGGCGGCAGCTCTGATGCTTCCAGGAGCCAGGGCCGTGGAATCTCCTAAGTAATTACCAGGCCAGTTAATTACCAGTCTGTGAGACAAAGGGCCTTCCCCATCTTTTATAAGCTGAGGGGGTTCTCTTCCCAGCTTTGTCACTGCCCTGCTGGGTGCCTCCACCCTTTGAGCCTCAGTTTTCCCCTCCCATGTTTTGTCTGTCTTTCCTATTTAGATGGTGAGACTGCTTCTTACTCTGTGTTGGCCCAGAGTCTAGCTCAGTAGAGCCCTGACCTGTGGGCACTACGCCAAGAGAAATAAGGGCTCCTAATGACATGCCCTCTCTGTGGGCCTGTGGGGGTGTGTAGTGAAGCGACAACTCACTGCCTTGGCGCCTCCTGCTAGCCGAGGTCTCGCTTGGCTCAGGCCCCTGTGTCCCTCCTGGACCCCGGTGCCCCTTACCTTGGGGTTCTGCCCTCTACAGTACCCCCGCTCTGGCTCTCCCCTTGCAGGGGAACCCCCAACCTCTGAACCCACCTTGCCTCAGTGGCTATTGCCGGCTGCCCCTCTGTGGCCCCAATACCTTCACAGGCCTTCAACAAGGCCTGCAGCCTTGGGGTTTACCAGGCTGAAGCTCCCCAGCTTCCTTTGCCCTTCCCCAGCCCTGCTCCACCTCAGGTACCCTGCTCAGCTCCCAGGCAGCCAGACTCTTCCCATTCCAGGGCTAGAGTGGCACTCCCCTGTCTCCTGGCCCCACAGCCCTTTGATCCACCTCAGCTATGGCCTCATTAAGCCAGCCACACCTGTGGCTGCTTCCCCAATCAGGCTAGAGTGGCTGCTTTTAACCCCTGCTCTGCAGGAGTGGGGTAGCCACTTTCTCATGTCTATGCGCTCAGGGGCTCGGTAGGGCCCACCGTCTCTGCTCCCCCGTGCTGGGCACTAACTGCCGAACCTTTGGGCTGCATCCCAGCTTTTCTTCCCTGCCCCTCCCTGCTTTTTATGACCCCCCCTCCCCAGCCCTTTATGTGTAAAATCAGCTCAGTGGGACGGGGAAGCTCAGTCATGACGAGTGATTTCAGGGTGGAGATCATGCGGAGCTGGTTGCTCAGCAGTTTTGGAAAATCTGGCCTCTTTAAGGGTAGCTCAGATTGCACCCCTCCCCGCCCCCCCCCCCCTCAAAAGGGGAATTACTCCAGCTCACTAGGCACCTTGGGAAAACTTAGCCAGGCTCATCTTTGGACTGTATTGGGAGTGCCTGGCCCGCTCCTGGCTGCCATTAATCATGACAGGCTCATGGGTGCGGTGCCTTCCTACCCACCAGGCTACACACTCTGCACCGGGACCCATCTCATCTACCCCTGCCCTGCAGAAGCTGGTTCACTGCGCAGAACAATGCTGCCTAGGAGTGTAGGACGGCCAGCGATGATGAATCCTGCATCCAGCTGAAAGTACGGGGGGTGGGGGGGCACCTTTTTTTGGCTGCATGCCAATGGGAATAGGAAAAGGTGCAATAGGGCCAGTCCAGTAGGGTTAATACTGCTACAGAAAATACCCTGGTGATTACCCAGACCAGGTCAAAGTCTCGGCTTCACGGCTCGCTGCAAACACAGCACTAAAGCAGTGGCAGTGTGCCAGAATAATGCCTCGCTCTTAGCTCGAGCTTTTCATCCAGTGACATCAAAGCACTTTTCAAAAAAAGGGGGTTGGCTTATTATCCCCATTGTATAGATGGGGAAACTGAGGCACAGACTGATGAAGTTACTTATCTAAGATCACCCAGCTGGGCAGCAGCAGAGCCAGGACAAGAGCCTAGGTCTCCTGAATCTCAGTCTGGTGTGTTAGTCACTAGGCAACACTTCCCAGTCCCCTGCTGGATCGGCAGGAAGATGCCACCTACAGAATTGCCAGCACTGCTGCCTGCAACATCTTGGGGCTCCTGAACCAGCCCTAGCCCTGGCCAGATCTCCGGGGTCCGAGGTCAGCAGCTTAGCTACAAATCAGCCTTCCTCTTCTAATGATAATCTAGAGCTTACCTAGTGCTTTTCATCAGTAAATCTTAAAGTGCTTTCCAAAAGAGGTCAGTAACATTATCCCCTTTCTACTGAGGGGGAAACTGAGGCACAGAACAGGGAAGTGACTTGCCCAAGGTCACCCACCAGCAAAGCCAGGACAAGAACCCAGCTCTCTGAGGTGCTAAGTCACTTTACTCTTGACCACTTTGCCTAACCACTAACAGGACTTTAACCATTGCCTGCCTGGGTGGACTATCCATTGGGCTATGATCCAGGGCTGTTTGCAGCAGAAGCCAGTGTATTTGGCCTCTCCGCCCCTCCTTGTCCCATCCCATTTGGAACAATGGTTGGGCTGTGTGTCCTGGTTCCACACTACCCCTCACCCCCGCCCCCCCATCCCGCTAGTCTGTGCACGTTGCTAACTTGAATCTGTGCCTGTGAATCAAATCCAACAGGAGCAGAAGCTATCAGGAAAGGAGTTTGTGCAAGATCTGTTGAACTGGTTGAGCTCTGGGATGAGAGGTGAGCGTGAGCAGACATCTAAGCACTCGACAAGACAGATGCATGGGCAAACCAGCCCTCTGCTCCACAGACAAGGAGAACAGCACACAAGTCACAAGCAGACAGACAGGGAGACAGGCACGGAGGGAGGCAGGGATGCATGAAGAGATTAGTGACAGAGCTGCACAGGCACGGGGAGAAGGCAGGTGCACTTCCCGAATGCTGTGGGTGCTGGAGCCCAGATGGACTCCTCATGGGGTGCAGGCCCCCAAAAGTACTCCATGAGGGGCGCAGGATCCAACTCAGATTCCTCCCCCCCACACACTGCATGGGGCGCTCGGGCTCCATTTCCAGTGCTATTCAAGAGAGCTCTACTGTGTAAGCCCTGGCGCCTTTTGAGAGTTTATGTAGCTGTATCAAAACTAAAAATCAACTTATTCTCTCTATCAATCCATGCTTCGGTTTAAGCCTGGGTGAACAATCAATGGGACATGCCTAACTGCCTTGCTGGCATGGGGCTGGCAGGTGTAAGCAGGGGAGTGTGGTTTAGTGGTTACAGGAGGGAGCCTGGGACTCAGGAGCTGGCAGTTTCATGTTGGTCAAGTCACTTGTGTCTCCATCCCGTCAGCTCCAGTGCGAAAAGGACTGTAACAAATCCAAAGTCTCCCCAGAAGTGCCCCAGGGGTTGCTCTGGCGCCTACAATTGCCACTTGGCAATTCACTGCCAGACTGGGCATAGTGCTCAGCTCTTTCAATGCTGGGCATAGTGCTCAGCTCTTTCAATGCATGGTACTTGAGAGAAAGGAGAATCTCTATTAGTTCTTAGCAGTCCAGGGCCTATGGCACACAGTTGAGCAATTCTGATTCCATCCAGTAGAGGGCAATAAGGTGCAACTACACATATAGTAGCTAGCTACTGTATGTGCGCACCACTGCCTCCCCCACATGGGGTGTGTGTGTGGGGCACAGTTAATCTGTGTAAAGCGTTTTGAGCTCCTTACTTTCAAAGTGCTATTGCCAGGCAATGTATTAGTGCCAGCACTTTTGGCACTTTCTGGCTTATCTCTGGGGGACTCCGCTCACTCTCTGAGCCATTTCCCCACGTCCCATCTCATCTCAACACCTTCCTGTTGCGATCACTGCCTGGTCGGTGGGCTGCAGGCACTATATTTGTTGGGGCTCAGCTCAGTTCCCAGGGGTCTGGCGTCTGCAACCCAAAAGCCACCTCACCCCATTGGCTGCCACGTTTTGTCCTCAGCCAACAGGTGGTCCCGTCCAGGTGAGTACGAAAGTTCGTGGCCGGCGAACACCAGGTGTGTTTGTGTGTGGGGGACCTTGCACTGCAGCTCTGCTGGGAATAGCTTGTACAGAAATCTAGGCCGAAGGTCCCTTTGAGTGTGGGCCTGTACTGAGCTGAAAGGGTTCCTCTGACTTTACCCTACCTTGCTTGGTCGGTCTCCTTCCTCAGGAGCTTCCAGACCCCGGCATCTGAACGGTGGCTCTGTTTAAAGTGCATTGGTATCGCCCAGAGCAAACTGACTCTATGATATGTAACAAACGGTGATTCTGTGGCAGAAAAGGCCATCCATCTGCAGGGCTGGCAGGCTGGCACCTGTCAACAGTGAGACCCTGACAAAGAAAATATGCCAGATGGGACAGGTGAAAGAAGGGGACCTGGAAAGCATCTTTGTGGTGGCATGTTTAGTGCTTAAACACGGGGTGGGGGGTTGTGTTTGTGTGTGTGTGTCTGTGTGTATTTGCATGTGCACCTCAGGGCATGTGTGTGTCTATGTAACTATGGGGAGTGTTTATTTCCAGCCCCCAGCTCCTGCTTGACCCCCCCCCCCTTCTTTACCAACTTTCAGGCTGGACTGAAGTTCGACATAGGATCACTTGATGAGTTCCTTGCGTGATTTGAGGACATGGAACTATTTTCAAACGAATCACTAACGGGTCCCACCCTGCTTGGGGGAGGCCAGACACAGGAGTGAGTCTCCCCACACAGGCCCCGAGGTGGACGGAGGAGAAGTGAAGATACTGTGCTGTAGGAAAGTCTGTGAGGTAGAATGGACTCACCCCAGGTCACACAGCAAGTCAGGAACAGCTGAAAATAGAACCTGGGTCACTGTGTCCTTTGCTTTGACCATTGCTGTGGCTGGGTGATCCCGAGGAAAATGAGGGCTGACCCCTAAATGGTGCTGCTCAGATGGACCACTGGCACCAGGGTGGGATTATTGGTCTCAGGCCAGATGGAGCAGCAGGCACCAGTTTAAATGGCCCAGTGCTTGCTGATCTCTGTCCTGGGAGTGGGTAGCAGTGGGGTGGGGAGGGGAGGGGAGATCTGCATATTTACTGCTCTACTCAATGGGGACCATTCGTAATGTAGAGCTCCCCGCCCCCCCGCCACCCCTCTGCAGGATTCCTAACTGCCAGGAAGAGCTCGTTAATATTCCAACAGTTCCAATCTGCTTCTAAACGAAGGCCGCCCTTAATGGGGGGTTTATAATTGGACCCGAGCGCCGCTGCGTGCGACCTTGTCAAATCCACGTGCGCCAGCACCTCGGCGGAGGCTCAGAGCGAGGAGAAATCAAAACGCCAGCCCCCCTTTGAAAGGGAAGCGTGAGGAGGGAAGCTGTCAATAGGATCAAGCCGGCCGTGGCCATGAAAAGCTTGGCAGATCTACACTCAGGGCCGTTCAAGGGGGATTGTGGGTAACCGGAGGGTCAATACGTTGAGATGAAGGTGAGATGACAGCCCCCGAGGCTGGCAGGGTTGGAAACGAGAACACGCAGGAGCCCAAACCTGCAGTGAGACACTTGCAACTTTTCCCTTATTCCCTTTGACAAGACAATGGGTCTCTTCCCCCCCCCCTTGTTTTTTAATGCAGGGACGTATTTCTCAAAGGATGAAATAACCTGCAGTAGGGAGGGAGGAAGGAACAGAATCTAGACACGATCCTGTCCTATCTCTGATGGGAATGAGTGCGCGTTGGCTTCCCCGGGCAGGTGTGGCCGAAAGGGGCCCTCGGTGCTCATGGCCTGGAGTTACAGCAAAGCGCTGGCTTCCTGCAGGGGGGTCAGCAGGACAGGGCTGTGCTGCCGCAGAGGAGTGGGGGGAGCGGGGGGTCAGGGAGTTCCCAGAATGCTGCAGGGCGGAGTTGGGGGAGCAGAGCCCAGAGCGAGATGGGGGAGATCCCACAATGCTGCAGGGCGGAGTTGGGGGAGCAGAGCCCAGAGGAGCTGGGAGAGATCCCACAATGCTGCAGGGCGGAGCTGGGGGAGCAGAGTGCAGGGGAGCTGGGGGAGATCCCACAATGCTGCAGGGCGGAGCTGGGGGAGCAGAGTGCAGGGGAGCTGGGGGAGATCCCACAATGCTGCAGGGCGGAGCTGGGGGAGCAGAGTGCAGGGGAGCTGGGGGAGATCCCACAATGCTGCAGGGCGGAGCTGGGGGAGCAGAGTGCAGGGGAGCTGGGGGAGATCCCACAATGCTGCAGGGCGGAGCTGGGGGAGCAGAGTGCAGGGGAGCTGGGGGAGATCCCACAATGCTGCAGGGCGGAGCTGGGGGAGCAGAGCGCAGGGGAGCAGGGGGAGATCCCACAATGCTGCAGAGTGGAGCTGGGGGATATCCCATAATGCTGCAGGGCAGAGCTGGGGGAGCAGAGCGCAGGGGAGCAGGGGGAGATCGCACAATGCTGCAGAGTGGAGCTGAGGGAGATCCCACAATGCTGCAGGGCAGAGCTGGGGGAGCAGAGCGCAGGGGAGCAGGGGGAGATCGCACAATGCTGCAGAGTGGAGCTGAGGGAGATCCCATAATGCTGCAGGGTAGAGCTGGGGGAGCAGAGCCCAGGGGAGCTGGGGAAGTTCCCACAACGCTGCAGGGTAGAGCTGGGGGGGCAGAGCCCAGGGGGCAAACAGTGGAGCTCTAGGGTGACCCCCTGTCCCGAAGTGGGCAGGACAGTCCTGAAATGCAGAGTTCAAGTCCCAGTCCTGGGCTGAATGATGCCAGGACAGCATTTGTCCCATATTCCCTGCGGCATTGCTCTGCACCTGCCCCTGGCTTGGGGGGTGCCAGCCTCTTCCTGGTGGGGTGGGCTGGGCTGAGGAGGCCTTAGCCAGCCCCTTTCGCTGAGGCCCCGCCCCTGCCCCTCCTCTCCCCCTAAGGCCCTGCCCCCTCAGCCAACCAGAGCCAGGCCATGGTAAGAGCTGCCCAGGGAGCCTGGCCCGCTCTGGGGAGCCCCGGACCCTCCACCTGCCCTGGGTGGTGCGCCCCAGGCAGGTAGCAGTTCTGATTCCCTCCAGCAGAGGGCAGTGGCCATCATACGTGTCACAGCCTCCACACTGCATAGTCGTAGCGCATGCATTGATGAGGTGCCCATCACTGTGGTATCTGGGCGCACTCTACATAGGTTAGCCCAGTACAAAAGACAATCCTCCCCCAAAACAGGAGGCTGTTGGTGCCCGGCCCTCCACAGCAATGTGAGGGAGAAGCTGGCTGTGTGGGCATGAGAAAAAGGGGAGACTGTGGGGCCGTTGAATCCTGTGGAGCTTCCGTGGGGGCTAGGAGAACTGGGGGCGCTTTGGAAGGTGTGGGGGGGATCTGTGAGAGGGAGAAGGGAGATCTGGGTTATGATACAGAATGGCTTGAATCACGTGTTTCTTGTGGCCTGTTTGGAGGAGGGTTGGGGGGTTTGTAGAGTGGGTCTCTGCCCCCGGGTGGTGAAGGAGGCCAGCAGAGGGTTGTGGAGAGAGAGGATCCCTGGCCCCAGAAGGGCTTGCACGGGTGGGGGGGCAGATGGGGAACATTATAATGGTGCAGGGCAGATGGGAGGGGGAATCACAGTCAAGGGACATACCAGCTGCTCTTTTTTGACCCATCGCCCATAGGTGCTGGAGAAGCTGCCGCCCCCCCCGGCTTGAAGTAGTTTCCATTATATCCAGGGTTTACGGTTTCGTTCAATGGCTCTCAGCACCCCCCGGTACACATTTCTCCAGCACCCCTGCTGTTGCCCCTAGATGTGAGTCCCAGCCAGGGGTGCAGCTGGGTCTGCTGCGTGGAGGATTCCAGGTCTGAGCAGATGGAGTGTCCTGCTGCAGTGGTGTTGTGGAGGTGCCGAATTTCACCTTTCCCCGGGGGTGTTCCACCTCTGCTTGGCCTGAGGCCCCACCTCCACCGCGATCCTTCCCCCAGGCTCCCCCCTCTTTCTGCCTCTTCCCACTCCCACTCTGCCTCTTCCTGCTCTGCCCCCTCCACCAAGCATGCCCACCCTCGCTCCACCTCTCCTCCCCCCCGTGCTTCCCGCCCGCCACCGAACAGCTGATCGGCGGCAGGCGGGAGGTGTTGGAGGAAAGGGGGAGGAGGTAATCAGCAGGACTGCCAGTGGGTGCTGACCACCCACTATTTTCTTCTATGGGTGCTCCAGCCCCAGAGCACCCATGGATTTGGCACCTATGACTATCCTGGGCAATGCCTATGTCCATGTGTATGATGACTTGTGTGGGTTGGACCAGGATCTTGTGGCCACAAAGGGACTCTCTCAGGTCACCCCAGCCATCTACCTGGCCATGCCCTGGACCTTGGGTTGGGGATGGGACTGGAGGTTGGGAGTGGCAGAGAGAGGAAGGAGAGATGGTGCCCTCCTCACGCACCTGCCGTTACCAGCTCTGCTTGGAGGTTGGGGCCGGGAGCTCTTGCTCACGTGCTGTGGGCTCTGCAAGAGGTATAGGCACTGAGCTGTTGATTAGATCCACCTCTCCGCTGTTTGAGAGAAGCAGTGGGCATGTGCTGGGGCTGTCTTGGGGAAGGCGAGATGTCGACATCCCTTGAAGTGATTGTCAGGCTCTGTCTTGGGGCAGCATCTCTCATGGCAGACAGCCTCTTCGGCTTGAAGCTCACATTTCCGGGGCACATTACCAAGAAGGCGAGGATGAGGCATCTCAAATCTCCTGGCCCCTGATCAGCTGGGCTTTGGGCCTGCGTAGAATACACAGCCCACACTGGTTGCATTGGCCAATGACTTTCTCCTGCCCGAAGGAAAAAGGGGAATTATTGTAGGTCTGTCACCTGCCTTCCATCCTGTTGACCATGCTGTAGACAGGAGTAGACGGCTCTGCTCCTTTCCTTCTGAGAGATTATCCCAGGGGGTAGTTTGGGGGCACTGTGAGCTCCAGGGGGTGCTATGCAGTCACCACTCATTTGTGATGGGGCCATCAGGGAGGCTAGCAAGAGCATGGGTCATGCAGACTTCTGTTGGCTAATAGTTTGGGAGGGGCTTTCAATCCCTTCTGAGCTGCCTGGTGCAATGGCTGGACTTGCCCAACGTCCAATGGGGGAAGATGAGCAGACTGAGACCCCTCCCAGGTAAACAGGGCCTGTGATCTCATTGGCTGGGGGAAACAATTGATAGCTGCAGTGGAAATGACATCAGCACCCCAGTGGGCTGGGTTTGCTCCCCTTTTACTTACCAGCCTGGCGAGGTCAACATCCTCAGCTGGGTGCTTGAAGAGCAGTAGTTTGCCAAGAGATTTTACCAGCTGTGCTTGGCTAGGAGTTTGTGTCCTTTTTCCTTGGACAGACAACCTCACATGGGTCTCCTTGCCTTGGTCACCTTGTGGCTAGGTCACTGCTGTGCAGGGGGGCTACGTCTTCAGACCATTCAATGGCCTGCTTGTTGAGCCTGACAAGTTGCCTCTGGGCGTCTTGATCTCTGCCGGCTGCCAGCTGATTTCAGGGTGAAGTTTCAGGGGGTGGGTGGGATCTATAAAGCCCTGCATGCTTTAGGGCCTGCCGAGCAGGTTCTTGGTGCTGGGTCCGTCACTTCGCTATGTGCTTTCTGTGCTGGCCTGCCTGAGCACGTCTGGTGCTGTAATGTGCCTAGAGAACCTGAGAGATGCATAGGGAAAAATAGAAAAAAGAAATGTTTATAATATACAGCTTCTACACACACATTTTTATTATTATTATGGTCTTCACCTAGAAGCTCCAAGTGATATGTAGAGAGCGGTATATCGATACACAGTGTCAATGCACAAAAAACCTAGCTGGGAGGGTAGGTTTTGTGCTACCTTCCCCTCCAGCCTGATCTGCCTACAGCAGTCAGTCCCCTAGTCCAGACCTGGGATGCCAAACCTCCGCCTTAACGGGCTTGTTATTTCTCTCCACCCTGATTGGCCCTCAGGCTGCAACTCCCTATGACTTCATGGCTGTTGGCCCGGGCGATCGGCACCTGCATCTGAGCTGCTGGGTGTGAGCAGCCACAATGCAAAGCCCTGCTCCAGCGGCTCTGTCCTGATTGGAGCTGTGCTCGCCCAGGTGTGCCGCTTGGCCTTCTGGGGTCGTATCCCAGTGCTCTTTGTGCTTCAGGAAGCTGAGCCTTTCCCAGCAAATTGTGATAAACCTTGTGGGCACCCAAAGGGAATTGTGGGAAGGCATTGGAGGACTCTCCGGAGTCCTCGCTGCAAAATGGCTGGGTTAATGGGGTGTATTGAGGACTGTGTTGGAATTGCAAGCTATCACTTCAAGGGGGGTTTCCTGGTCTTGTTTGAAGGTGAGAGGGCGCTGTAGCAAATTTTGGCCCGCAAGCAGTCAGTCTGAAAAGAGCCAGCTTAAAGTAAGGAGAGGGGCAGTTTTGTCCCTGCCTTAGGGAGCAGCCTGCTTTGTCTCTCTCTGGTTGGGGGTCTTGTGTGTTATCATTCTGAATTCTGAGAATTGAAGTCGTGTTACATTGCCACCTTCCAGCCAGAGTAATTATGTTTTTACCTATCTTCTCTCTGTGTGTGTCTGAACAGAACCATTAACAACCTGAATGTAAGCATAGTCCAGGGACTAACCCACAATGACAGTGGTTGAAAGCAGCACTTAACACAGGTGAGAGGGTTTTGTGTGTGGACAGGAGAGGAGTTAGGGACAACATCTGAGCAAGAATCTGAGTTAACTCTGCAATGAAGACAGACTGCAAGCAGCGCCCTCTGTGGTTCGAGCCCTGGGCCTCTCCTGATGGCCAGCTGTGTGACGTGCATGGTGCTTCTGTGATGGGCAAAAACTGGGGGTGGTGGTGATGTGAGAGACCAGAGGGGCACCCACCCTGTTCCTCTTGGTGTGCTAGCCCTTTCAGGGCTGTACAGGCCAGGATTTGGGGAGACCCTGGGAATGACACCAGCAGCACTAGTGCTTTAGCTTTGCAGCTCCCGCTCATGCCTGAAAATCCAACACTCTCCAGGCAGCAGATGCAGGTTAGAACCTTCCTCCCCCCGCCTGACTCCCTGATTTCAGCTGAACGGTTAGAAATTCTGACCCACGGCCTCTGAGATTCCCCCCTTGCTTTGTGCTGCTGCTGGAAAAGCTGCTGCTTCAGCAGAGCAGCAGCTTGTGTCAGTGTCTAGCTGCGGCTGGTTAAGTTCGTTAATCTCATCTGTGAATCCCCCAGGGAGATCTGTCCTGAACCTTTGGGGGTGGAAGGCTCCTTGTGATTCTGCAGACGCATGCTTGGCTTCCATCAAGCGGCTTCGGCCAGGGGGATGAGAGGGTGGCAGGGCCCATGGCTGGCGAACAGAACAATTTCAAACAATAATCAAAATCATGTTCAACATTAATTCCTGCTCCTTTTCAGAGCTGTGAGGCAGAGGCAGCATGGTCCAGTGGGTAGAGCACTTAGCCAGCCTACAGGTGCCCTGGGTTCTGTTCCTGAGCTGCTCGGTGCCCCCAGGCAAGTCACTTCCCCAGTTGGTGCCTCAGTTTCCTCTCTCATCTCTTTAGACTGCAACCTCTTTAGGGTAGGGGCTGTTTCTTACTCTGTGTTTGTACAGCACCTGGTGCAATGGGGACTCTGCTCTCCTTTGGGAACTCGAGGTGTTTCTGTAATACAGGAAAATATCAAAGCCCTGAGGAGTTAAAGGCTGCACTTCCCTTGGTGTGGCTGCATGATCACCGTGTGGCTGGTGTTGGATAGCACTCACCATAGGAGGGCAGGTTGTGGGGGGCTGAGTGTGGAATGAGTTGGTTGAGTCTCAGCGCAGACCCTAGTGGCTGGTAGTCATCAGCAGGACACGCTCCTCGCACCCACAGGGCAAGCATAGCACGGCTGCCCTGGTGAGAGCTCGTCTCGAGGAAGGTTGATTATAACACCGTGGCTGTGTCACTTTCTGGCTTCTCTGCTGACAAGGCGGAAACACGGGGTCAAATTGTAACCATGGTTTTATGAGCTGGCCGCCTCGCCCCAAGCAGTCGGGCTGACACCCCCCCCAACTCGTTTCACATAAGGCCACCTGCCATCTGTTAGATGGTTGCAGTGAGTCTCCACACACCTTGGCCAGATTGCCACTGCTCACCCAGTCACAAGAGTCTCTCCTGGAGCCATTAGCCACCCTCCTGCAGGAAAATGTTTCCAGCAATACAACTGAGCAGGAGCTCAGGAATCTGGGTCAGCTGCATGGGTGGGTAGACAGGGGTGACCTGGTTTGGAGGAAAGAACCTGAGCCCAGATCCCAGGTCAAATATCCCAGAGCTCTGTACTGGCACAGCCACCCCAAAAAGCTTGTCTCCCTCAGTGACGCAGGTTCTCATGTCTCTACTCCCTGGCCGCTTGTGGAGCCAGTTACACCTGTGGGTGTAAAACACCATTATTCTGTTCTGCTAAAGAGTCCTACTCACATGTAAAGGTCTGCACAAGGGGCAAGGCAGCAGGAGAACTGGCCCGGTAGTCCTTTGCGTGCCCCGAGTGGTCATTCTGATTCTAATACTGCGTAGCCCAGGAAATGCCAGTTGGATTGCGCTGCCCAGGCCCCTTAGCAGGATGTTGGGAGTCTCAAGGAAGAGAGAAAGTAAAGCCCAGTGGGTTATTAGCAACGTGTCACGGTCTCTGTCCTTCCCGGTGCATGCAACGCACCGTCAATCTGTGGAACTTGTTGCCAGGTGATGTTGTGAAGGCCAAAAGTATAACATCAGAAAAAAACGAGATATGTTCATGGAGGACAGATCCATCAGGGGCTAGTAGCCAAGATGGTTAGGGATGCAACCCCATGCTCTGGGGGACCCAAAACCTCTGACTGCCAGAAGCTGGGAGTGGACAACAGGGGATGTTCTGTTCTATTCACTCCCTCTGAAGCACCTGGCACCAACTATGGTTGGAAAACAGGCTGCTGGGCTGGATGGAGTATGGATCTGCCCCAGTGTGGCCGTTCTTATGTTCTAAAGCAGGATCCCACCGCTTCCTGCCTGGAGTGCAGGCACTTCTGTATAAGAGCAAATTGTAACTGGTTCCATCCGAGCCGTTCTACTCTGAGCAGTGACTGTCCTGACACTGGGGGTGCCCACCCTCACCCTCTTCCAGATCCAGCAGTTTAACTTACGTGTCGTAAGCTAGTTCTCCTAGCTGCTGACACTGCAAAGTCCCTTGGGAGCTGAAACACCATCTGGGACCTCTCTGCCCTTCGTCGCCTCACCAGAGATAAAGATTCTCCCGTGCCAGTTTCTGTGACCGAAGCGCAATGCGGATTCAGCTGCCATCCCTATGCTGGGGCCTCACCAATCTCTCTTTCTGCATCAGACCTGCTCCCTGCTGTCCCTTCCTGCCTTTCTGGGGATCTCCCTGAGTTCTCACCTCGGATGGGTCTCCCTCAGCTCACGCCCAGCTTGCGGAACTGAGCTCCCAGCCTAACTCCATAGCTGCGGACAGCACCCTCCCCCCTCCCCATCACTCAGACTCTGGATTCATCCGTGACTCCCACTCCTTCCTCCCCATGCACAGCCAGACTGTGACTCTTCCCTCCACTTTGCTTCCTAACACTGGCCCTTCCTTTGGGTCTCGGTCATCATTTCCTCTGATCACTGCCCTCACCGATTCCCAGAGGGAGCTTTTCAGCTGACCCCCTTGCAAGGCAGAGGCAGTGGGGAAAGCGGCAAGTGGAGGGGTCAGGGTGGAAGGATCCCCGCCTTGAGCGTGGTGCAGTACAGCAGCGACCGACTCAGGTAAGGAGGTGGGCCCCGGTTATTCCTTAGCTGGGAGGTCGTGCTTGAATCTTGCCGCAGCCCAGAGGTCCAAAAGGCAAAGGCCGTGTCAGCGCACATGTTGTGCATGATGTTGCCCACACATGCCCCTGTCTGCTGAGCTGACACCTGGAACGGCTAATGTCCAGCCTTTGGGACAAGCTGTCCACTCACCGGAGGTGACAGGCTGTCCCAGGGATCCTGTCCCCGGGGATGGCAGCAAAGTGTCCCAGGGCACCTGAAGGTTGGATGCAAATGCTCACATGTACACCACCTCCAAACACCCCAACGTGCACCCTTGCCCCAGCTGCTTCTTGGAGCCACACAGCTGCTGGCCGTCAGCTGAGCTTGGGCAGCCTGGAAGAGCCATGGAAGGAACATGAGGCCATGGCAATCCCAGCATGCACCCCTCCGCGCCGTTCTCTCCTTCACTGGGCTTTCGGATTTCATCTTTTGCTCTTCTCTCATCCCCCCCTTCTTTTCTCTTGCCCACCTCTTTCTCCCCCATTCTCTCTTGCTCCTTTCTTCTCTCCTTTCTTTCTCCACTCTTTCACTCTCCTCTTTCCTCTCTTCTTCCCTCTCTGCAGCTGGCTATGTTGCACATATGCATGTGCAGGCACACACACACGCGCACACACACACATACCGTCTCTTAATGCAGTCCTTTGGAGCTGCTTTGCATTGATCATTAGAGGCAGCAGGTTAATGGGACCCCACTGAAGAACTTTCTGTGTTATTTTCCCCTGATGTGCCTGTGCGAACACCTGGCTCCCAGCCTCACTGCGGAAGATTGGAAATGCACCTGCCACAGACCTTGCCACGGCACATTTTCGGATCCCCGCTGTGTCTTCTTTCCAATAAGAAGAAAGACCTGTCAGCATTAAGCAAATCAGGCGCATCTCACCTCCCCTGAGCGGTGTGTCACACATGAATAACTGAGGGTTTTTCCCCCCCTCCATTCCCATTTCTGTCCTCTTGGTTTTTAATGAAAGAAAAGTTTAATGCGCTCACCGAGAGGGTGAGAAATATCCATAAAACTCCAGTTTAAACCCCTTTAACCCATTCTGCCGCTCTCCCTTTAAACTTTGCAGCGCTCCCTTTTTTTCTGCTTAATAGGAAGAAGGTTGGATTTTTTTTCCAGGCAGCCAGAGCAGGAGGAGGAGGAGGATAAAGTGCTGCTGAATACACACAATCATGGTGCAAGCGGTGCCTCTCTGAGGCAATGGAAATGCAGAGGTGAAACACAGGAATAGCAAATAACTCCCCCATGCTGAGTGCAGGCTTCAAGGGGTTTTTCTCCTCGATCAGCTGTACCGCTGCATATCACCTCCCCAGGCTGCAAGCCATCGCTGGAGTGGCTAACGCACAGGGCCAGTGCGTGGGGTGTGGGTTTCATGTAACAAATGGGGACCAAGAAAGCGTGATGATGTTCCTCCTGCCCACGTGAGCAACCAGCAGGGATTGAACATGGGACCCCCCGCCCAATATGGCAGCATGATCTTCTCCGGCTTGAGTTAGGGGTTAAGTCGCCTGGCTAGGAACGGCAGCAATGTCTTATGCAGGCTGGCCACGAGAGGGAGACAAAGCCCCACAGTGGACAAACACACTGTGACTTAAGACGATACGAGAGATTGGCCGGGGCTGTGGTTTGGGAAGGGGAAGTAGCATTCCAGGTTCTGCTCCAGAGACACAGGAGCGAAAAGAGACTTTTTGTGACATTTATCAGGGCTTCTATCTCCACCATTCAGTCCTCCGGCCATTAGATGGCAACAAAATTGCATCTCATTCCATCCAAAGGATCAGTGATTCGTATGCGTGCACACCTACACCTGGTTCTCTCCATTAGGTGGCAGTGGTGACACGTACACAGCAGCGGAGCCCGCGGTGAAAAGGGCAGGATACGTCTAGTAAAAATTTCAAACCAAATGAAATTTGTTCATTTTCTTCAAAATTTTCCAGGGCGTTTTCTTTTCTTTTCTTTTCTTTTCAATGAAAATTTTTAAATTGAAATTCTTTATAAATTTTCACTTGGTTTCAGTGGAGACAGGAGTGGAGTGGTTTTCCATGGAGAAAAAAAACTTTCTTTCACTGTTGCAACCACCCTGTGAGGCACAGCAGTGCCATTATCCCCACTGTATGGGTGGGAAACTGAGGCACAGAAAGACTACGTGAGTCACCCAAGGTCACACAGGAAGCCTATGCCACAGCAAGGCATTGATCTCAGGTCTTTGGCTAGCTCCCAGACCACTGGACCTTCCATCCTCATTGATCTATAGGGACAGAGCAGAGAGAAAGCAGGCTTGTGATCAGGGTTTGTGCTCCTTGGGCAGCTGGCTCCATGTGTGAAAAGCGCTTGGAAGGGGAAGTCCTGCCTCCTGGAATACTGAGGCCTAAGACAAGAGCACCTTAGAGTAAATGATTCAGCCACTAGGTGTTTCCGGGGACTTCAATTGTTTCAGACAGCGTGTGCTCCCTGGCAAACAAGGGAGACAAAACAGAGACTCAAGCTGTGTAGAAGCCTATTTGAGTCCCAGGTTGTAGCTTTTCTTTAATAAATGCCTCTGCTAAAGATGGACTGTGGTTCTATATCTGGTGTCGCTCCTGTGGTGAAGACCTTCTATATTGGCCCAACTACCCCTTTGTCCTGCTCCTCCACCCCCACACTGGTCCCTTCACTCAACTGGTAACAACCTCGTCTCTGTCCTTTCCCATAATCTCACCAAAGAAGGTGCAAGAGCCTTTTCCTGCGCAGCCCCTGCTATCCAGAGCAGCCTCTCTCCTTGATGCTCCACCTGTTTCTAAAGCTCAGCTATGAACCCACCGTTCTTGTTCCCCCTCGCTTGTGCCTCTTAGCATCACTCTTCTGCTGCTGCCACTTTTCTTCCCCCACTGCACAGTGCTTAAGGATTGAGTGTGGATAATTTATGTCACCTCTTTATCTGTTCCCATATTGTCCCAGAACTGATCCCGGTGTTCACAGATTTATTTGCCTGTGTGTGACTGAAGCTCTTCCGTGAGCAGTGGTGGTTAACCTTGGTTGGACACACAGATCACACGGTATTGCTTTTGTTCCCTGATTGGGCTTGTGTGGCTCGGAATCGGGTCTCCAGCACAGTAACTGGTGATCACCAATTCAAATGTCCCTTTCCATGAACAGTGGTTCAGAATGACTTTTGGTGACTGTTCCTGCCGGTGTGTTTGCTGACAAGCGCAGGTCCCTTGCAGCAGAGACCTGACAGAACTCAGCTGTAATGACGAACTGTGACCATACTGGGCTATAAAGGGTCTCTGTTAACGGACCATGTGGGCACAGACGGACCATGCAGATCTCTCTAGCTCCCAGTCTGTTCAGACTGGTGTCACCATTGTGGGTATCTCGATAATCCTGGCCCAGATCAGGCCACCTGCTGACGATACTACATCTGAATCGGAGGTTCTTAATTTGGGGGCTTAGGCCCAGGAGGGAGAGGGGTCCTGGCTAGATCCCAGCTGGATGAGAGGAAGCTCTCAGGGGGGTTCCCTGTTGTTGAGACCCACTGAGTTAAATGATTGGTGGAAAGCAATGCAGAGAAGGCGATGAGCGCAGTGAGAGGGAATTTGTTTAGATGTCTGAGCACCTAGTCAGACAGGTTACTGTGCTATTTGTCTAGCTCTGGCTTTGGGTTGCTAGTTTGTCGGGGGTAGGGGGCTAGCTACAATGGGAATTGTACAGTACAGAGGGGACTGAGAGCCAGACGGCCTTTCACTGAGGTCTGGAAAAGAGGCCGATTCTCATGAATCAATGCAGGGGGAGGGGGGGATTTTTCCCTTCATGAGCCTGGAATTACCTGTTTGAGTCGTTTATCTTCCTTGCCAGTTAATATTCAATTGATCCACGGAGCTAATTGACTGCACTTGCAACCAGCGACACAGAAAGGGGCTATTTCCTGGCTATGCATGAGGGAATTTGGCTGGGGAAAGGAGAGACCTCGGGGACGTGATGGCTTCCGATTTCTAGCCAAATAGTGGCTCCGTCACAGCTGCAGACTGCAGTGTGTTGTGGCAGGCTCCGTAATGCCTTGTCGTTCTTCTCTGCATGCAACTGGCCAGGCCTCTCCCACTCAGCCCTTCTGAGAGCGGCTTAGTGTCCCAGCTCACCCCAGCAGATGCTTTCTGGTTTCCACTGGAAATCCTGAGTCTCCTCCCGCAAACATGTGGCACATGGAAGTTGAGCACAATTGATCTTTGTAGGGAAGAGTATGTTTAGCTCTGTCACTGCTATGGGTTTGTATGCTCTGTATTGCACCTTTAAATCTCTGTGGATGCAGGCAGCCATATGTTGTGTTCAGCTCAGTGCAGACTGTCACAGATAGCACACATATGCTGCTCTCTCCTGGAGACTTTACATTAGTACTTTCTTGCCCTCTCCTTTGAAATTAAGAGTCATTCTCACTGGAAGTATCTATTTGATTTTCCATATGGGAAAAAAACATGTATAGTGTCCCTCATACAAAATGTTCACAGGTCCCTTCCCAGCTGTAATGTTGTATGGAATCATCATCCTTCTTAAAAAAGGAGACATTGATTATAGAGAACAACTACAATTTCAGGTACACAACTGGGTTTTCACACAGCTTGAATTCCAGCATTGTCTCCCTTGTTTACCAGGGACCACATTCTGTCTGGAATGCTATACAGCACACAGAGACATCTAGTGGCAGAATAATATACCACAGGTAAAGATGACTGTACAACAGCCTGCGCACACAATCCCCAGCAATGGAAGCTTTTCCCTAGCTGCCTCTGTATCAGCCTTGGGGAAGTTCATTTTCTATGGTCCTCTATGGCAAGTGTTTAGATGTCATATGGACACCCACCTACTAGGAACTAGACTGAAACAACCAACCTAGGTCACTAAACAGTCATCAACTGGTACCAGTTCTTAGCCTCCACCAGTCCAGACCAGAGGGGAGTCAATGATGTAGTTGTGACAGGCTCCATATTCCAGTCACATCAGCCTGAGCTACCCCATTCCTTTCTCCTTCCTGCCCACCATGTCTGCTGGATGTTAGTGGGGTACATCCGTGGGGCTGTTTGGCCTCTGTTTCCAGGCAATTTACAAACTATTTCTCAAGGCAGCCCAAGTCATAGCTGCAAGACAGACAAGGTTCAGTCAAGTTCAACATTTCTTTGGCTCTTGGAAAAGAGGCAGCCTCGAAACTCATGTAGTGCAATTGTCATATTAGAAGAGATTAATGGCTCTTGAGGTCTGGTATCCTGCCCCTGAGAATAGCCAATGTCTTAGAGATAGGTGTGACCACCACTTCCTTGTGCCATGCAATGCAATGGGGTACGGTGACCAGATGTCCCAATTTTTTAGGGACAGTCCCAATTTTTGGGTCTTTTTCTTATATAGGCTCCTATTACCCCCTGCACCCCCATCCCGATTTTTCACACTTGCTGTTTGGTCACCCTACCATGGGATCAAGTTTCTTCATGACCCCATCGGGACAGCATATTTTGCATGAGGATTGATAGCCCTTGTCACTCTCATTTTCTCTCTAAGTGCAACAGCCACTGCTGTCCTGATTCATATAAATGCCCAATACCCTCTTAAATCTTACTGTGTTACCTGCCCCAACAGCATCCAGTTGCAGTGAGTTCCACAGGTTCATCATACATAGGATTCAAAATCTTGCCTTGTATCATTTTTCAAATTGCTTCCCTTTTACTCAGATAACAAATGTCTGCTGTGGCTGTTTTATCGATAAGGCTAAAGAGGAGACTCCTCCATGCCCTCTCTTAGGGTTGCCAGGAACCAATGGGAGCTGCGGGGGCGGTGCATGCAGACACAAGGGCAGAGCACAGAGCCTCATTGGCCACCTATGTGCCTAGGGGCTGCAGGGGACTTGACAGCCACTTCCTGGGAGCCGCAGTAAGCGCCACCAGGACCCCTCAGCCCTCCTGCACCCCAACCTCCTGCCCCAGTGCAGAGTCCTCTCCTGTACCCAAACTCCCTCCTGGAGCCCACATCCTCCAACCCCAACCCCTTTCCCCAGCCTGGAGCCCTCTCCTACACCCCAAACCCCTCATTCCCAGCCCCACCCTCAGCCCGCACCCCCAGCCAGAGCCCACACACCTCTGCACCCCAACCACTACTCCAGCCTGGTGAAAGTGAGTGAGGGTGGGGGGAGAATGAATGATGGAGGGAGGGGGGATGGAATGAGCAGGGGCGGGGCCTCAGAGAAGGGCCGGGGAAGGGGGCAGGGCAGGGGTGTTCGGTTTTGTGAGATTAGAAAGGTGGCAACCCTGCCGTTTCTGCCCCACTCGTTATGATAGGGGCCTGTGATACAGTACCAAATACACGTCTTTACCAACCAAATGAGGCTGGTCTTTAAACCGCCTCTCATATGGGAACTTTCTCACCTCCCTGACAGGGGGAGGGATAGCTCAGTGGTTTGAGCATTGGCCTGCTAAATCCAGTGTTGTGAGTACCATCCTTGAGGGTCCACTTAGGGAACTGTGGTAAAAGTCTGTCTGGGGTTGGCCCTGCTTTGAGCAGGGGGTTGGACTAGATACCTCCTGAGGTCCCTTCCAATTCTACTCCATTTGGTTCTCCTTGCCTCTGAGCTGTTTCTATTCCTTCTGTCCTCCAGGGCAGCTCCTTGGCTGGAGCCTCTCTGGTGATTCCAACAGAGCAATGCCAGTTTGCACTAGCTCTGGAGCTGACTGTGTATTTTCCCAAGTGAAGTAAGGTTTTGGCTCCCAGAAGTGAGAGCTGGAGAAGGCTAGTTAGCTCTGGCCCAAGCAAGCCACCCTGCCCATGCAGGAGTGCACTTCCTGTACATTCCCTGGAGCACAGCATTCTTAATAATCACACAGGGCGAGAGCCAGAGGTATTTAGGCTCCTAACTCCCATTGGTTTCCCTGCAAGTTAGGAGCCTGAATAATTTTGTGGGCATTAGTGCCTTTCACTCAATGAGATTAATAAACACGAAGGAGTTTAACCTCATGACCCCTCATGAAGGTAGGGAAATATCATTGCACCACTTTAGAGATAGGGAAACTGAGGCACATAAAGAATTAAGTGATTGCCCAAAATCATACAGCAAGTGTGTGTGCCAGAGGCAGGAAGAGAACCCATCTCCCCTGGTGCTTTATTCCACAACAGCAGCTTCCTTCTAGTCTCTTCCTGGCTGGGCCACTGACTTGCCAAGTGGCCCTTGCATTCATCAATTCCCCACTTTGATGCCTCAGTTTCCCCATCTGCAGGATGGCGATGATGACACTTTGTCAAATTCTTTGTGCTCTAAGGGCAAAAAATGCTGTTCCAGAGGCCAGTATTGAGGGCAGCTACTCTTCTGCTTTCCTAGCAGGGCCTGAAGGCAGCCAGGTCTCACGCCAGGTTAGGCCGTACAGACCAACCTTGTGAATGGCACCCAGCAGTAGATGGGAAGCCAGCGCTGGTCACGGATGTGCTCATGCTCTGCATCTCGAGCAATGTGGAATATGCCATGACAAGCGGGGTGGGGAGCGGACCAAACTTTTCCCAACTTCACCAAAGGTTTGGCTGCCGGGTGGGGCTAGCGTTGAGTGAAGGCTCCTGATGCGTGTCATGTGATTGGACCTGATTTTTCCATCCCTTGCACGTGTTGGCTGCAGACCACTCCTCTAGGGCACACACTTCTGCCACAAAGGCCAGGGCAAGCGAATAACGGATCTCGCCCTCCCCTGAGATGGAATAACCGATGTGCTGCATGTCGTGTCAATGACTTCCATCCACACATCCAGACTGAGCCCCACTGCAAACATTAGCAGGCCTTGGGGCTAGGACGCTTTAGGGAAATTTTAGGACAGTGATAATCCTGGGCTCCTGCATTTCTTGCTGTTTAAACGGGGGTGCTCAGCCAGTGGTACTAACACCCAGCATAGCAAGCAGCTCTCAGATGTGTTCTACTTGGATGTATAGGCAGCTTATAGGTTTAGGGACACAATTTTCCCTTTGGATACAACAGATCCCAGAAATATAGTCTGATGAGCCCTGCACCAGAAGGGGAGCAGTGGGGGCAAAAACCCTAACTGGTTTCAAGACTGAGCTTGATAAGTTTGTGGAGGGGATGGTGTGATGATGTTGCCTGTAATGGCGTGTAGCCGATCTGTGACTGTTAGTAGCAAATATCTCAATACCTGGTGATGGGACGCTGGATGGGGAGGGCTCTGAGTTACTCCAGGGAATTCTTTCCCAGGTGTCCGACTGGTGGGTCTCGCCCACATGCTCGGGGTCTAACTGATCACCATATTTGGGGTCAGGAAGGAATTTTCCCCTGGGTCAGACTGGCAGAGACCCTGGAAGGTTTTCACCTTCCTCTTCAGCGTGGGGCATGGGTCACTTGCAAGTTTAAAGTAATGTTAATGGTGGATTCTGTGTAACTTGAAGTCTTTAAACCAGGATTTGAGGACGTTAGTAACTCAGCCAGAGGTTAGGGGTCTTTTACAGGAGTGGGTGGGTGAGGTTCTGTGGCCTGCGTTGTGCAGAAAGTCAGACTGGATGTTCACAATGGTCCCTTCTGGTCTTAAAGTCCATGAGAACAGAATATTCTGAATACCGAGACTTTCATATTCATTATTACTATAATTGCGCACTTCATTCTCTACTGAAATGCCATCACCTCCTTTAGGAGTGCACCAGGATTGAGGGAAAATCCTGCCAAATTAAACCACAGGTGGAATCAGAGCACCCCGCACGTAACTTCCTGTATGTGAATTTCACTAGGACACCAGGAATAAAGTCTCTGTTCTCACCAGATGTGCTGCGGCACCAGGAGGCAAGAGCATTTCCTGTGCCATTGGAAGCTGAAGGAAATGCAGCATGAATTGAGAAAAGGGCACTGTTCAGCAGCCAGTCAGAACCACCAGCTGAGCATCCTTTGCAAGCAGAGACCATTAAACATCCAGGGGGTTGGACCGAGGAGAAGTACAGGATATAAGGAGTGGAGGACTCGGGACTGCAATATTCAGGAAGCAGAGAGCTAGGAGAACTAGAAAATTCTAGTTACAGACTGTAAAGGGAACAGAGGAAACTCTTAAGATGCTGGGAAAGGAACCAACTTTGGCTGCATTCTGTCCAGAATGGGTTGCAGGGAATTCAGGGCCGATCCTTTTCTGACACTCAAAGCCCGGAAGTGTTGGGTTCTCTATCTGAGTCAGTTAGTAACTGGCCTGCAGCAAAACCTTTGATTCCAAGGCCACTCAGACTTTGCAGCTCTAGCCCATTCCAAGTGTCAATCACTTGTAGGCTCAGACTCCCTGAATCTGTACAGAGCCCCGCCCTCTGAGGTGGGGATGTGGTGGCTGGGGACTGTTTCTGTGAGTGGCCCAAACTGGAACTCTGAATATGGCCCCCACAAATTTCTGAAACGTGTGGATCCAAATCCAGCAGCTCCGGTTCTGACGACAGCCAAGGGGGTTATGATGTCCCGGGGCCATTCCACAGCAAAATTGTTGGATCTGGGACTTCAACAGGTTGTTCCTCTTGCTGCTCTTTCCTAGGGTCTGATTCTCCCCCACCCCCAGTGAAATAGTGCCTCATTCCTCACTCAGGCCCATTCCTGTGGGTTAGCATAGACCCCAGCTCTGTCCTGACCAGGGAAGGCGGCTCGGAGACCCGTGTGAAAAGAATCAGGGCAGATCTCTCTCTGGGCCCTAGCAGACACAGGTGCCCACATCACAAAGCTCCCATGGCATTTAATTAGGCCGTGGAGGGTGGGCTCCCCTCTCCCCCTTTGAGTTGGCTCCTGCAGACCAGCTTGGCAAGGCAGCGTGCTCAGCTGGAGGACCTGCCCGGAGGCCGTTGGGCTCTGGGGCTCTTTCCCCAGCTCTGATGGACCCAAGAACGAGCTGTTTCCAAGAGCCAGGGCTGGATTGTAGTTCCTGCTGGAGCTGAGGGAGTTGCGGATAATCGGGCAGCGGCGGAGGGATCCCACGAGGGCCGAATCGGCCTGGAACTAAGAAACCACGAACCAGCTGACTCCGCCATTTCCCAAGTGATGCCCGAGAGGTGAATGGAGCCAGTGGCTCCTCTGGCGACAAACCACAGCCAAACATAGGGACCCTGCCCCCTTGCGCCCTGTATCCTTCTCCCCTCTCTCCATCCCCAGGTGGGGGTGACCCCATGAGTGAGCCCTAATGGCCTGCCCGACAGGGGAAACACCTCGTCAGCATGGCCGCACCAGTGGGGGAGGAAAGGCATAGCGAGCTAAGAGTCCCAGCATGCTCCAGAGAGCCTTGGCCATGGGGTGATGAGGAGATGGGCAGGGGAGGGGGAGCAGAGCTGGTTGAGTGGCTTCTGAAAAGGGCTTAATGTGTCTAAAAGTGGAAGGTTTCACGTCCGATCCTTGTCAACGGCCGCAGGGCTAATCGAATGGATGCCATTTCCTGGGGAAGGAAGGGCCCCAGCAGCAGGCGCGTCACTTTGCTCCCAGGGGCTGCCAGCTTTCAGAGGCTTTTACTGCCGGCGCTTGGCAGCTCAGCAGAGAGGCACGCTGTCATTAGAGTGACACTGACAGGATCCAAAGATTAGCTTGGAAGGTGACTGACTGACCCATCTCTGTCAAGTTCGGAGCCGTGTGTGTCTGTGTGTGAGAAATGCAATATCCCCCCACACCAAAGAAATTATTTTGGGGAGACAGGAAGGCAGGCAGTGTGTGCGGGGGATAAGGTTGGAGGGACACAGATTTCCACCCCGTAATGATATGTAGAATGTGCCATTGTCACTGCGCTCAACACACATCAGCTAATTCAGCCTCACAAGCCCTTGGGAGATTATCCACCTGGGGAAACTGAGACACAGAGACACTCACTGGCTTCCTCACAGTCCTGGAGGAAGTCAGTGTCAGAGTTGGGAATGGAACTGAGGAGTTCCTAACTTTCTGGCTGATCAAGCCATCGGTCACTTTATCTAGCCAGGCCTCCCTTCTCTCTCTGTAATGCAGTTAATTTTAAGGGTGTTAAAGCAGTTCAGAGAAAATCAGAATCAACCCAGATGCAAACCGACCATCTGAGAGATCTGAGTAAATGCTGATTGCCCTTCTTGGTTTTCCCTGTCATTTCCCCACCTGCCTCTGCCCTTTGCGGCTCTGTCTGGTGCCAGCAGCAGCAAAAGGTGAAATCTGATGAGAAAACCTATTCTACCTAGTGTGAGTTAGGGATTCCCCGCTCCCCCCTCATGCTTCAGTATCCAGATCTTGGTCTGACACTCCTCAGAGTTCCCGAGCTTGGAAATGGGGTTTAGGATAGGCTAGGCTTATCATGACAGCAACAGAATTATGGGTATATAAGGTGATTTTTTCACTTCCTGTCCTTCACCACAGAGCAGCATTGTGCGCTGTCAAAGAGTGGCCACATTCCACCCCAGAAGTGGCTGCATTTCAGTACAGGGTAGATGGGAGATGTGCTCCCTGTGTGGCACATGCTATGCTCAGGTCTCTACTAGGGTGAAAGTTGTGACAGAAACACAAAGAAAATACCCCTTGCCATCCAGGACTTCACACCTGTCGCTCGCTGCTGCATGCTGGGTCCTTCTGCTCCAAAAATGCAGGTGACTCTCCCTTAGTGAGATAGAGCCTATGACACTCAGGAAAGCACTTCTGGTTCCACCCAGGAGAAGGTAGCCGGGCATGGCCCCCAGCCAGTTCACTGTAATCTTGCTATTATTACTGTGGTAGGCAAAGCACAAGCAGCTCACACAAACAGCTGCAGTGGAAAGAAAGAGCCACTACAGCAAATGGTGGGGGAAGAAAATGGTGCTTTTGTTCTTCCTGTAGTTGTAAAGTTGTCCTGGGTTTGCAGGCTTCCCGCTGAATACCCATGTTTTTTAGCTTTGCTGCAGGTGTGCTGGGACCATCCCTTTGAACTTGGCAATGCCCAAGTGCCCCACATTGTGGCTGAAGCCCCTTCTCGCCCCTTGCAGTCACAGACACTATGGGCTCCTGGCAGTTGCCTCTCCTCGCTGCATGTTCACGGCCGGGGTACCTCCCACAGGGGCCCAGATGATTTGTTAAAGAGAAAAAGGTGTCATTCCTTAGAGGTTTTAAGGTCAGGCTTCATGGAACATCAGGTTTGGAAGGTCATGTAGTCCAACCCCCTGCTCAAAGTGGAACTAATCACCAGACAGATTTTTTCCCCAGAACCCTAAATGACCCCCTTGAGAACTGAACTTCCTATCCTGAGTTTAGCAAGCCAATGCTCAAACCACTGAGCTATCCCTCCCCCTCTGAAAATGTAATGTATGGAAATATACCTGTCTCATAGAACTAGAAGGGACCTTAAAGGTCATTGAATCCAGCCCCCTGCCTTCACTAGCAGGACCAAGTACTGATTTTGCCCCAGACCCCTAAGTGGCCCCCTCAAGGACTGAGCTCACAACCATATCAATGCTCAAACCACAAAGCTATCTCTCCCTATGACAAAGCCCTGGCTGGGATGATTTAGTTGGGAATTCGTCCTGTTTTGAGCAGGGGTTTGGACTCGATGACCTCCTAAGGTCCCTTCCGACCCTGATATTCTATGATTCTATGATTTCTCTGCCCTTCCCGCAGTTTCTCAGTCCTTGTCCAGACTGCCGGAGCAGGAAACAAAGAAGGGAAACAATTCATCATTTCCAGGTGAGTTCAGCATGGGGAAATGGTGAAATTGAACACTGCGACATTGTGCAAGGCTGGTGTGTCTGTGTCCCCTTCAGAGCAGGCCCGGAAGTAGGAAGAACCTGGGAGGTGACTCTAGGTAGCCTGAGTGGTGCTAAACAGGTGGCTGGAGAGCCAGAGAGAACCCACAGGGACTGTCTGCTTCCAGCAGCCTCAGCACAGAATACCCCCTCGCTGGGTCTTTAGCTTCCTGATGAACACAGAAGGAGCTGCCCACTGTCACCACGATCACACCATCACCCCTGCCCAGGTGCAGAAAGGACTAGCGACCCCATACCTGGCCAACACCTGTTCCCAGTGAAGTCCATGACAAAAGTCTGGTTGACTTCAATGGGACCAGCACCTGGCTCCTGCCCTGTACGGTTCTGTCACCTCTTGGTGCCAACTGGCACAGGGGAGAGCACAGGGATTGACAGGGATCTGCCGTGTCAGATGTGTGAATGATAGTTCATGAAAGGGTGGTGTGACACTGCACCCCATATTCTTCATAGTAATATCATTGTGATATGAGTATGGCATAATTATGATGTATTTTGTGCAAGATAAGGCATGTGACATATCATTGGAAAGGTTATGATTTACAGGGTATGATGATCTTTGTGCGAATGCATCATTTTTGTATCTGAAATCAGGAATATCGACTCTGTATCTATTACAAATGTGTTTATACCTGGGGAGCTCCTCTTTTTGCGGATACAGACTAACACGGCTGCTACTCTGAAACATTTGGCAGAAGACACTCAGGCTATGTCTACACAGGCAATCGAATGACAAAACTTTTGTCGTTTCGAGGTGTTAAACTCTCCCTCCTCCCCCGAAAGACAAGTTTTGCTGTGGCAGGTGCCAGCGTGAACCCCGCGCGGTTGGCAGGAGTGCTTTCCTGCCAACAACGCGAATGCCGCTCGTTGGGGATGGACGTATTTTGTCGGCGAAAGAGCCAACAAACAGTGTTGCCACTGCCTGACTTTAGTGACACGGCTGTGTCGACATGGCTATGTTGCTAAAAGCTGGGTAGTGTAGACAAATCCTCAGTCTAGATGGCTGGTGGGGAAAGACCCATTTGAGGACCATCAGGGAGAACAATAGGCTTTAGAAGAAGCTAATCTGTCACTGGGGAGCCTTCCGGAGGATGCCACAAACAGCCTCTGAGTCATGGCTGCTATGACACTACAGGGGCATGTGACCAAGTCACTGACTCCTCACCCACAGAGACACTTGGAAACGCTTGAGGAACAAAGACTGAACTGAGAGGAAGTGCTGGGCCCAGGCTAGAGGGATTTCTAGTCTGGGAAAGGAATGTCTGGCATTTTAAGCTGTAAGCCTGCAGAGCTTGGCCCCTCAAGAACTTGCAGCGTGGTTGGGTCCTCATTTAGAGATCTGCTATTCATATCCAATCTCTTTAGTATATGTAACCCTTCTGCCCCTCTGAGTTGGCAGCAACAAGGGCCAGGTTCAGTATCCAGGGGTTCCGTTTCAGTAACACAAGGCATAACCGGCTCGAGCCCCCACCCAGTGACCTGGGACACTTACATACCATACCCTCCTGGGCGCCTCTAGGAGGCAATACTTCCCCTCTCGCAAGCATCGGAGACTGAGTTGTAGCGAAATCTTTTTAATAAAGGAAGAATCAATGCGGCATCTCCTTGGAGAAACACCACAAACAGAGTTATAACACAACCGTAACCACCCCACCAAGTATATTTGCCAATGTCCTTTCCCCTTAGGGTCTTAATCCAATCACTCCAAAGTCCAGCAACCCAAAAGTCTCTGGTCGATGCACCCAGATTCAAGAGTCTATCTGTAGAGGTCCCTCCCCCAGCCCTGGGTGAAGGGGCACCTTATGTGGTCCAGGGCCAACTGCCCTGCCTCTCCGTGGGTTCTGCTTCCGCCTTCTCCACGAACTGCTCCGCCTTACAGCCGCTCCACCTGCTCCTCCAGCCGTCCTCACAAACTGCTCCGCTCCACCAGCTGCCCTCATGAGCCTGCTCCAGTTTGTCCAGCAAACTGCTCGGCTCGTCGCTCTGTGGGCTGCTCCACACGCCACAGCGATCCGCTTCTGCCAGCCGCCACTCCACCAGCTGTCCTGTGGTCCGCTCCAGCCATCCCCATAAATGCTCCACTCCGCCAGCTGCTCTGTTCCACAGTATAGCTATGCAGGCTCCCCACCTAGTTAAGCACAGACTCAGTGCTCCCAGCTCAGTAATATCAGCTCTTTTGTGATTTCAGCTCTTAGTGTCTCAGCACATAGTAGGAGCCCATGCGTATGGCACCATTAGCCCAAAGTGAGGTCAGCTCAGCAACCTGTATCTAGAGTCTTAAGGAATAAAAATCAACTCTGACATTCCACAGTGGAGAGAGAAGGGGTGCAACTGATGCTTCTAGCTCCACAAGGAGCCTGCACCATCAGGCACAAATACCTGTCCCCAACCTCTCTCCCCCACAGGGTTTTGGACCCATGTCCCTTGTCTAGCAAGTACACCCAACTGAGGTTGAGTCATTTCTGTCACAAAGCACCCACAGCTCGGCAGTCTGGGATAGGGTAGGCGTGCCTATGCAAATATTTGAGATTTCGCATTCCAGACATTCTTCCACACTTCCCAATACTTCAGCCCCATATGTCAGGGTACAGCTCATCCTGACTCCCACGGAGAGGCAGGGCAGTTGGCCCTGGACCACAATAAGGTGCCCCTTTCACCCAGGCTGGGGGAGGACCTTTACAGATAGACTCTTGAATTCTGGGTGGCATCGACAGAGACTTTTGGGTTGCTGGACTTTGGGTGATTGGAACTTAAGACCTAAGGGGAAAAAGGAACATTGCCAAAATACTTGGGGGGGTGGTTATGGTTTGTGTATAACTCTGTTGTGGGTGTTTCTCCAATGGGATGCCGCATGATCTCCTTTATTAAAAAGATTCCTACACTCAGACTCCGTGCTTGCGAGAGGGAAGTATTGCCTCTAGAGGCCCCAGGAGGGTATGGTATGTAAGTGTCCAGGTCCACTGGGTGGGGGCTCGAGCCGGTTATGCCTTGTGTTATTGAAACGGAACCCCTGGATACTGAACCTGGCCCTTGTTGCTGCCAATCAGAGGGGCAGAAGGTTACATTTTTGGGGGCTCGTCCGGGATGGGTAGGCGTGCCTATGCAAATATTAGATTTCGCATTCCAAACATCTTTCCACATTCCCATACTCCAACCCCAGATGTCAGGGTACAGCTCATCCTGACTCTGCTTACATATATTAAACTTAGATGGCGTTTTTGTTTATTTGCTGATCTGTTTGCTATCACTTAAAATCAATCTTTTGTAGTTAATAAGCTTATTTTTGCTTTATCTAAAACCAGCGAGTTGGTATGAAGTGTGGGGGAATCATAACTGGAGCAAAGAGCTGTTGTGTATTTCCTCTCCACATTGAGGGCAGGGGCAAATTTCATGAGCTTACGCTGCACAGATCTTGGTGCAGCGCATGATGGCATAATTTTGGGTTTACACTCCGGAAGGGGGTGTGTGCCTTGGGAATTGGGAGGTTCCTTAGCTGAAACCTTCCCATACAGAGTTGATCTCAGTATCTGCATGTGCTGTGACTGGGTGTGTCCCCACCAGTATCCATGCTGGAGGGGGCTTGAGGGCCTGTCACAGCAGCACAGTATAAAGGGAGCCCAGGCTGATGGGTCAGGCAGCTCAGTGGTGCCCCAGTTCCAGGTGGCACCCCGGGGGGAACCTGTCACAGCTGGCACGTGAGGTATCTGCCAAGAGCCAGTAGCTCATTGGACAGCAGGATCATTGGGAAATGCATGCGAGGATGATATGTAAGAAGTTATGTATCTATACTGAACATTTTGTTCTCCAGACCTTGGCGTGAAGGGAGGTCACCAGGAGGGGATGTACCTTGGCAATGTTCCTTTCCGGCAGGAAGCACCAGACACCTAGCTCCCTGTCTGGCCATTTGTGCCTTGTCTGACTCACAACGGAGGCCTAGCATGCCCAAGAATTTACACCCCAGCGAGTGGGGACTAAGCCCCTGTGTACCAAAGCCGTCCGCTTGCATTTCAAATAAAAGTCCTTACCTGTCTGTCCCGCTGGGTGTGGAGAAAAGCTTCAAAATGTGGCCTCTAAAGGCTCAGGAGCCAGAAGAAAAATAAAAAGATCTCAATAGTTGGTATTTTTAAAAAGCTCATCTTTTAAAACCAATTTCACAACTCGAGGCTGGGGGTGGGCAGGGCACTCAGCGGTGTGTGCATGCAGTACTGGGGGCATGCAACGTGTGCCTGGCACACTGGGAACAGCCATTTATGAGCACAGAGGATGCAAAAGAGGCATAAAATGCTCTCAAATCTGACCGCTCCCACCTTTGCCCTCACTTTGCTCTGGAGCAAATGACTGCACAAGGCACAGGGCAGAGAGAATGGGGCCGCAGGGGTACGGCTGTGTGCCCGGAGGGTCGTGCATGGGAGATTGTGAACGCGCGTGTTGCTTTGGGTACGTCTGTACCGCAGAACTGTCATGGCTCTGCACCCTTCCTGCCTCTTTGGTGAAACCTGCCATTTGCTTGTGGAGGATGGCGGCACCTCCCCCAAGCCTGTCCCCCCGGACCTTGATTCCATCACTGGCGAGAGTGCATCGCTGGGGTGTGAAATGGTAACAAATTCACCCTGCCTGGGGTGTCTCAAAGATTCCTTTGCTTTGTAGTTTATGTTGGGGAGGGGGAAGATGTGCATAGCCCCAGATCAATAGAAGTCCTGGGGCAAGATTCAAGAAATGAATGACCGTGCCAGCCAGGGCATCTGTTACCCCAGTCCGCAGAGTTCAAACAACACAATATCATTTCATTTTGCATAGTCAGAAGGGATTCAAGGATGAGAGGTGCGGGAGAAGGGGCGTTTTCAGTAGGGGTTCAAGACAAGCCGGAGAGCTCATGAGAAGGAGGGAAACAGGCTGTCTCAGACAGAAGAGGTTGCAAGGGAGAAGGCTCTTGCATCAGCGATGTGCAAAGGAAGACAGAGGGTAGGTGCATGTAGGGGTGAGAATGCTGTCTGCTGTGGATGTGTGTGTGTGGGGTTTGAGGAGGAAAGGAGAGCGGCGACGAAGAGGGGTGTGTGATGCAATCAGGAGGGGGAGAAGGGAGGAGGATGTTTGTGCTTTGTCCTTCCCAAGAGCTGGTGACTGAAGTCTCCCATGAGGACCAGCATCCCCTGTGCTTAGCTAAGGAGCAGGACTCACAACAGCCCGACAGTTCCTTCCAGGATGTGATGAATGAGTTTGCACCTCTGCCTGGCTTCCCGTAACTGCCTCCCATTAGGTAGCACTGGCCAGCTCGCCTCCCTGGTGGGTTAGCAAGGGAGGGGTAGTGCCAGCTGGGGCAGGGGTGGTGTGTGTTGGTGTATATGGTGGTGGGGCCACGGGGTGGGGGTGGATGCTGTTGATTTTAGCTAATGGATTCAGCTGCCTTGGAGAAAGCATCCAGGACGCTTTATTGCCTGTGGCCCAGGCATGAGCCTCCTGGAGATTCAGAGACACATAAGTAACTGCAGTGGGTGATCACTTAATAATTCAAGATATGTAGCATTTGGACAGCCTCCCAGAGCTCCCCCCAGAACGGGAGAGCGAGGCACAGAGAAACGAGATCTTCCCGTCTTACAGGAAATCTGTCCCTGCGGAACTTCTGCCCAGACACAGGGATAGATGCTGGGACTTGGCTGGGATCTACTCCACTGCTCCAGCAATTAGACAAGGGGAGAGATTACCAGGCTCTGCCACCAGCTCACTGTGTGGCCTTGGCAGGACACAGCCCTGCTCCATGCCTCAGTTTCCCCTTCTCTAAAATAAAAATAATGCTACTGACCGACCTCAGGGATGTGTTCTGAAATCAATGGAAGGAAAGCGCTAAGCACTTGGGATAGCCTAGGCTGGGCTGTTCACTGGGAGATTTCCCAATCCGTGGGAAAAGTGCTTTGCAAACGATATCAGAACTGGTGAGGCACACAAGACGTGCGGAGGACTCAAGGAGTCTGCTCAGTTCCTACCCTGCCTGTTGGCAGGGGTATGTGCTGTGCAACGTGTGCAGCAGTTTTAATTGCCCTGGTCAGAGAAGGTGATATGCAGATCCTCTTTTGTGCCTCAATTGGCTGGTCTCCCTCTGCATGTCACACCTGATGTGTTGGAGCGTCACTCTGCCAGGCCCAGATCCTCAAAGGTATTTAAGCACCTAAGTCCCATTGAAATCAATGGGTTTCAAGTGCCTACATGCTTTCAAAAATCCCCCAAGATGCCTAAATACCTTTAAAAACCTGGCCCTAGCTCCTTTAACTAAGAGCAAGTAGCGGGGTGTTTTAGGTGCTGGCGACAACCACTAGAGGGAAACATTTCTCTCGCTGTTCTTGTGCATTAACTAGGGATTATGTGTTTTGGAGGGGTTTATTCATTTCATTTTGGGGAGGGGGTATTTTTACCAACTTTTGAGTTCTAAGTAGATGTCCAAAACTGAGGTGGAGAGGGAGCTTTCTCTTCGTATATACTGCACTTAGTAACGTAGATTATATATTATATGCATTACTTATCATGGTAGTACCTTCTGCAATGACTATTCCTAGTAATGGTCCTAGAGCGCTTTAACGTAGCATTGTTTCAAACAGCACTATGTCCAGCTGCATGAGGCAACCTTCAATGGGCACCAGCAGGGTCTACACAGACCAATGAATGCACCACATGTTAGAAATCACGTCCCTGGAGTCTGCATTACAGCTCCGTGTAGACAAACCCTTAGATGCAAGTAACCATTGCAATGTTTGTCGAGCGTTTACTGGATAAACACCAAATTTTTCTTTAAAAGCAGCAGAGAATCCTGTGGCACCTTATAGACTAACAGACGTTTTGGAGCGTGAGCTTTCGTGACGAAGTGGGTATTCACCCACGAAAGCTCACGCTCCAAAACGTCTGTTAGTCTATAAGGTGCCACAGGATTCTCTGCTGCTTTTACAGATCCAGACTAACACAGCTACCCCTCTGATACTTAATTTTTTCTTTCTTTCTTTCTTTCTTTCAGTGCTAATCAGTTAAAACCTTAAATCAGAAGCCCTTTGATTAAATAACCAAAACAAAACCCAGAAATTACATTCCCAATCAGAACAGTACACGAATATGAAAAGAAAACATCCAAACCCTCCACGTCCTGAGAACTAAAAGGTCCACTTGGCATCATAGACCTCCCGTGCCAACTTCCATTTTGCCAAACTCAGTTGCTTTTTCTCCGCCATTTCTAGCCACGGAGTGAGTGCACAAACAGTTTGAACTAGCGTTTCAGGCAGGGCCAGCTTTAGGAAGTGCAGGGCCCAATTTGAACAGTTTCAACGGGGCCCAACAGGGATGACTAAAAAAAAAACCAAACCAAAACAACAACAAAAAACACCTGTAAAAAAACACGTGGGGCTTGTATTCATCGGGCGGTACTCTGAGTCTTCTGCAGCATTTCGGCGGTGGGTCCTTCACTCGCTCCAGATCTTTGGCGGCACTGAAGGACCCGCTGCCGAAGTGCCGCCAAAGACCCACAGCAAGCGAAGGACCCACTGCTGAAGTGCCGCTGGAGACCCGAAGCGCCGCCAGGTGAGTAAAAATTAAAAAGGCGCCTCTAGCCAGGGAACGGATTCTCACTGGGTGCGGGGCCCTCTTAGGCAAGGGGCCCGATTCGGGAGAATTGGCGGAACTGGCCTAAAGCCGGCCCTGGTTTCAGGTGAGTCATCCTGTGCTTAGAAATAGCCCAGACAGCAGCTCTGTTGCAGGTAAATATAGACTGATTGCACTAACAACTGCCAGGGGCTCAAAGAAAATACACAGCCAGGGTCTGTCCTTCCTTATCGAGGTAGATGCTGAATCCTCTAGTACCTGGAAAAGGCCAAAAGCCAATTGTGCATAAGTCTGGCCATGTACCTGTGGAATTCTCCTTTTTGAGGTCAACGCACCCCAGATGGGGAGCAGTAAAGGAGCAAAATAGCAGAAACATGTTTGAGAGTCTCCCCATTCCAGAGCAGCCTGTCCCAGGGACAGCCTTTATCTACTCGGTGTTTCCCTTGAAGGTTACCTCTGACATAGAACTTAAACCTATGAAATACTTGCCACCGAATGACCCTGTTTTTGAAGGAAACTCTATTATTTTGAAGGTGGTTCAACAATTCCCCACTGAGACAATCTTCTGGGCAATTCAATCTCTCTCTCTCTCTCTCTCTCCGCTTCTATGTACATTTCACCTCGGACAGTCCCAGTCTGAGGTTCCCTGCCTCTGCTGAACAGACCCCAGTGACCTCCATGATCTCTCCCAACCGTGTGGCTGTTAGGAAGGCCTCTCCTCTCCCAGTCTGCCTTGGAACAGGGTTGCTGCTCACTGGCTGTTCACAGTGCTTAATTTGTAATGAAAGAGATGCTGGGCCTCAAGCAATTCGGTGCTGGGGCTCAAGCAGATATTTTACATTCATTACTGATGCAGCAAGCTGGGGCTAGGAACTGCCGAGCCCAGAGGTGCCGGGGCTAAGAACTGCCAGGCCCAGAGATGCCAGGGGGCTCTGAACTGCCAGGCCCAGAGGCGCCGGGGCTCTGAACTGCCAGGCCCAGAGGTGCCGGGGCTAGGAACTGCCAGGCCCAGAGGCGACGGGGTTCAGCCCTGGCAAACTCAGGCACAAATTAAGCACTGGCTGTTCACTCTAACTATAAGAGAGTCTGCTGCTGTATCTGCTGAAGTCAGTGGCAAAACTCCCACTGTCTTCATGTGGAGCAACCCAGAGTTTCTAATGTTCCTGTGTCAGGACTGGGAGAGTGAGCCATCCTAGGGAATGTTTGCTTTGGAAGAAGAAAGAGATGCTGATCTCAGTTACACTGGGGTAAATCGGGAGTAACTCCATCAAAGTTGGGGTTACTTTGGACTTACTCCGGTGTAGCAGAGACGAGAATCAGGCCCTGGGGAGTTACCTTTCTTCTCACTCTGGTGTAAAGGCAGTCAGCATTGGGTCCAAAGAGCCCTTCAGGCTGGCCCCAGTTCAGCAAGAGGGTAGCTAAATCAATGGAGCTGTGTGTGTGTGTGTTAGCACTTTGCTGGGCCGAAAACTGTTTCCAGAGTGACTAGTTATTAAAATAATCCATCCCCCTAAAATACGCTTCTGATAAAAGATCGACTGGTAACATATCTGCTGACAGAATTGTAATAGGAGCTAAGGATGGGCCAACAAGAAAATTGTAACCGTTGTGGGTTTTCCCTGCTCTAGTGTTTTTACTCCATGTACATTTCCCATGGCAACATCCCATTCAAGGGACAGTGGCCAAAAAAAATAGGTAAAGTTTAAAAACAACTCCTGACTCTGACCTCATGTGTCCTGGTGTAAATCAGGAGTAATACCATTTAAATCCATAGAGTTACTCTGGATGTAACACAGTGGTAAGAGCAGAATTAATTCACAATGGCTTTGTTAGGGCTGCCTGTGAAGCCTGGCACGTCTGGGTGACTAGCTCTCAGCCCTGCTCCATGGGACTTGCCAGCAGTGGAAGCGCAGGCGTTCTGACAGCAGCAGTAGGCTGTTTTTGCAGCTGGGGGAATTCACTCCCATTCACACCCAGTCTTGCAGCTCCTGTATGCCATTGCAGTGGCAGGAAGGGGCAGAACCAGCCCCCAGACTGGGAAATTGAGCAATCCAGGGCCCAATCCCACTCCCAGTTACACTGCTATAAAATCAGGATAAACCCCATTGAACTGAATTACACCAGTGTAAACCTGGTGTAAACTGAGAGCAGAGTCAGCCTCTCCTTGTCCAAAGTGCAACAAGAAAACAAGCATCCTAAATGTGGGAAAGCAAATCTGCCTATGAAAATCCTTATCTGTGGACTCAGTGACAGTGTTATCGGTCACAGGGTGGCGTTTTTCCCCACTGCATTTCTTAACAGAGGGCTACATGGAAGCCTCCCTTTGCTCCAATACAAACTGAAATGTGAAGAGACACGGTCAACTTGATTTCTTTTAATGCCTAATTTCACAATACTCCTTCCAGACAGCAGCATGGGCCAGAGCCTCAGATGTATAAACTAGCATCACTCACACTGATTTACACCTGCTGAAGCTCCGGTCCATTGCCTCTCTAATGCAGACTAGCTCCTGGTGCTACCCTAGGGCAGGCTGCAACCCACCACCCTCAGCACAGGACTCACCTGCACAGCAACAACGTAGCCTTCAAAGAAAGACCAGGCTCACCAATGAGTGCCAGTCATTCCCTCACTGTCTGGATTTTTGCAGGAGGAAAGGACACAATTCCCTTCTTTCCACACTGTCCCATAATAGAAAAGCAAGAAGACACAGGATCAAAATTACGGGAAGGTAAATGAAGAACAAATAGAGGTGAGACAAATAAAAGGTTAGACAATTCCCTGCCTTGAGACACAGAGACAAAGATGGAGGGTGGAATTTATGAAGTGCTGGGTAATTTTATGATCCTTCTAAACTATTCTAAACGAATGGAAGCATAATCCATGCTCATGCTTCAGGGCAAAGACTGAAGGCTGCAGGAGTCAGGAAGGAATGCCCATCACCTAATACGCACAGCATTGCAAAATGAGCCAGATGCACAATAGATTTTTGTCTTCTTCCCAAACTTGAGGTGCAGGCTAGCGTGGGATGCAGGAGGAACAGACGGGTCTGGGACAGCATGTCCTTTCTTCCTGTGACGAGGGAAGCATGGCATTAACTCCTGGTGGCCTGGGAAGAGCTGAGTGGCACGTGCTGCCTTCAGCTGACTTCACTGGCTGACAGCTCCACTTTATTTATGGGCCTGATTGCAGCCGACACGAGCTGATTTATTAACTCTGCTCTCCTGCTACTCAGAGCCTTGTAGATAAATGGTAGCGCTGGAGGCAAGTGCTAAAACTCAGCTAACTTTAACGTGAAGGATCTGCTGCTCCCTCTGCCTCAGTCCTCGGGGCAAGTGGATGGGATGCGCTTTTGGCTGATTTCTCTTTGCAGATCTGTCTGTCGCTTGCAGGCCTGGGCAGAGTGTTATACCAGGCAAGGCATGGGGGGAGCGTGTTTCTCCTGGAGGATGCTGAGTCAGCATCAATCTTCCTGCCGGCAGCTCCCCTGCTGCTGGTGGGAAGGTCGGGTCAAGCCAGGTGATTGCCTGTCACTTTCACACAGCTGGCCCCTGGGAAAGGAAGAGCTGCCAAACAGGCTCACCCTGTCTGTGCCCAGCGGGTGCTACGGCTGGGCTCCGGGCCGGCTGGACACTCCAAATCCTGTTTGTTTTACGTCTGACCTTTGCCGCTCAGCTTTGTTGCAGCTGAGCAGGGAAGGAGACAGTTAGGAACCCAAGCCTTCCTCCAGGTCAACTGGTGTAAATCTGGAGTCACTCCATCAAATGCAGAAGGAGTCACACTCCGTGGAGTTATCCTGGCACAACTGGACGCAGAATCTGACCCTATGAGGAGTTTCTCTGTGTGTGTTGGTAGGTAGGTAGGTATGCACATTAACAGCCTGATTAGTCTCACACATACACAGGTGAAAATCAGGAGTGATGACGCTCAGGGCAATGGTGTTACACTAGTGTAAATTGGTTCAAGATGAGAATCAGACCCATTAAGCCTGGTTCCCTGCCTCCATGTCATTTTGCACTGGTGCAAAGTGTGTGTAGAGGGTCCCCTCATCCCTCTGGGTTGTTCCAAACTCTCCCACCTGGTGGGGAAGCAGGAGTCATTCCGGATCAAAAGGGCCCGCATGGGAGAGCATCCGAGACCCACAAATCTGCCCAAGTGATTTGCCTGGTATGGACGGAACCCCAGTGACATTGCAAAGAGCAGCCAGTCAAGGTGAGCGCAGCACAAGTCTTTGATACCTAAAAGATACCCTGCCTCTTTGACAGCCCCTCCTTCCCTGTGGGCAGCAGCTGATTCCTACCTCTGGCATTCATGCTGCTCCCTGGGTCCCTGGCCTGCAGGGGCACCAGCTGCCCTCCCTCTGCAGCCCTCGGGTTCCCTCCTGAATGGCTGGCAACCCCGGCCTCCAGTAAAAGGGGAGCTGGCTGCAGGAAAGAGGGGTGGGCCCTGCAGCACTGCTGCTGATCTGTGCTCGGGGCACGGGGGGGGGGGGGGCTCCCTGGGTGTAACTGACAATACAACACAAATGGGGGGGCAGATAATCTGGTTCACAGACTTTCACAGATCCCTGGGTTGCAGTCCCTGTTTGCTCGATAGACTGGCGCAAAGGGGGCGCGTGTCCCCACAGTGCAGAAGGCCCTGACGCAGCCACAGAGCGTGCTCTGTCATTTTGAGGCTCCTGCATAGGATGGGAGGGGGGAGCGTTTTAGGAGGGTTGATGTCAGGGACCAGTGGAGCAAGGCTGCACCTTGGGGATTCTGCCTCACTGGAGGAGGGTGTGCATGGTGGTAGCTTCCCTCTCAGCTAGGCCATGCCAAACTCTGACCCCCTTTGGGGGTGGGGGAAAGGAATTCCCAGAGGCCATTGCGGAATTGACTTAAGAAGGTGCTGGTGAAGCTGGAATTACTCAGGAATTACTCTGGGTAGGCCCTGGGGTAAGTAGGAGCAGAATCTGACCCCTTAATTTTGAAGAACTTTTGTGCATGTTATTGGTGTTGATTTCCAGCTACATTAGTCCCGGTTTATTATCCACCTAATTGTTTTGCACTTGCAAGAAGCTAGAGGACCATCCTCAGCTACGCACTGTTACTTAGTCCGAATGTAACGGGGCGAGCTTCAAAACAGCCAGAAATAGAATTGCCACCTCTGCGTAGCAGAACCATGCAAAGCATTTTGTGGCTAATGAATTGGTGTCCACCTCTGCTCTTTCCAAAAAAACCCCACAAAGTGCCCCAGGATCTCCCTTGAATTACCGTACAGGCTCACTGCTGCATCTGGGGCCCCGATGGAAATGGGGAGAGCGCTATTGCTAGATTCATCATACATCAAGGCCAAAAGGGACCGCTGTGAACATCTAGTCCAACCTCCTGTGTAACGCAGGCCAGAGAACAGCCCCCAAATCATTCCTAGAGCAGATCTTTTAGAGTAAACGCCCGAGCTTGATGTCCAGTGATGGAGCATCCGCCAGGACGCTTGGTAAATTGTTCCAATGTTAATTGCGCTCACTGTGAAAACCGTAGGCTTTATTTCCAGCCTGAATTTGTCTGGCTTCATCTTCTGGCCATTGGATGGTGTGGGACCTTCCTCTGCTAGATTGAAGAGCCCATGGTCAAATATTTGTGCCCCATGTAGACTGTGAGCAAGTCACTCGCTAACTTCCCTTTGTTAAGCTACATGGCTTGAGCTCCTTTTGAAACAATAGAGCAGCTGTGGATATAGGGTCAGGTTTTGAAAGGGGATTAAAGGTCTAAAAGTGTCTCTGGCAGGACAGTGCCCCCCACCTGCACGGTCCAGCTGCATCCTGACTCCAAGGGAAAAGCTCTCCCCACCAAGTCCCCACTGCCTGCCTCCCCATCATTTCCCCCCAGAAGTTTTCCAGTCCAGTGCTGACCCGGCCCAGCCCTACTCCTGGTAGCTTGTGATCTTGCCATCAGGATGTGGCTGCAGGTAGCTCCACTGGAGTGACACACACTGACGGAATGACACTGCAGATGTAAAAGACCCCAGCGAGATAGTGAGGGGCTGCAGATGGAGGGCTCGATACAGTGGATCAGTGGTGGTGGTGGGGTGATGGTGTCTAAATCACAGGCCTTGCAAGACAGGTCTCGGCACTTCCACAGTGACCCTGGGCAAATCATTTAATTGCCCTGTGACTCAGTTTCCCCAGCTGGAAAACGGGGATACTCCTGACTTGCCTCAGAGGGGAGCTGGCCGGAGTCGGCAATTCAGGCCTGGTTTGCACTGCAGTCAAAGGGAGTTTGGGTGCTCAGCACTTCTGCAAGTCAGGCCTTTCATGTTTCTAAAGTGCTGCCCCTCCAATGGCAAGCAAAGAGCAGCACAGCCGGACATGGAGATGGATAGATCTGATCGTGCAGATGGATCAGAGGGAGGGAGGGGATTGATAATGGAGGTCGAGGGAGAGAGCTGGACAGCGAGAATAAGCCCAGCGTTGTCAATGAACACTGTGCTTCTCCCCAGGCACGGCTGGTATCTCCAGCCACTCTGCCTGTCTGGGGCCTGTAACCATACAGAGCCATTCAGACAAGGACCTGAGTCAGCTACCAGGGCTCTGCCCGTGTGCACGGACCAAGTGGCGGCTGGGACGCTGCTTTAATGACAGCACGGCCAGCCAGGGTGTGCGGGAGCAGGCAGCCAGCTGGAAGCTCGGGGCAATTGTCTCCTCCTTATGTGACGAGAACCCACAGTGAAAGGAGCTTCCCTGCTTCATCCCCACCGTGTTCATGCCCCTTCCTGATGCCAGGCTGCAGCCAGCCACCAGAGTTACAGGATCAAATATTCATCACTATACACATATAGTTGGAATTATTTTTGCCAACGTGCATTCCTTTGCATTTATCAATGTGCCATTTTGTTGCCCAGTCACTCAGTTTTGTGAGATCCCCCTGCAACTCTTGCCCACATGCTCAGGGTCAAACTGGTCGCCATATCTGGGGTTGGGAAGGAGTTTACCCCCAGGTCAGAATGGCAGAGACCCTGGAGGTTTTTTGCATTTGCCTAGAGCATGGGGCATGGGTCAACTGCAGGTTTAAACTAGGGAAATGGTGGATTCTCTGTGACTTGAAGGCTTTAAACCATGATTTGAAGACGTCAGTAACTCAGCCAGAGGTTAGGTGTCTATTACAGGCATGGGTGGGTGAGGTTCTCTGGCCTGCGATGAGCAGGAGATCAGACTAGAACAGCTGTTCTCAAACTGTGGGTCAGGACCCCAAAGTGGGTTGGGACCCCATTTTAATGGGGTCACCAGGTCTGATGTTAGATTTGCTGGGCCCTGGGGCCCAAGCCCAAGCCGCACTGCCCCGAGCTGAAGCCGAAGCCCAACGGCTTCAGCCCTGGGTGGCGAGGCTCAGATTTCAGTACTTAGTCCTGCTGTGAAGGCAGGGGACTGGACTGGATGACCTTTCAAGGTCCCTTCCAGCTCTGTGAGACAGGTCTATCTCCATATTAAAATGAAATTAGCTTGCCCCCAGGGCAATGGGGCTCAGGCTTCAGTTCCTTTCCTGGGGTTGTGTAGTCATTTTTGTTGTCATAAGGGAGTCGTGGTGCAATGAAGTTTGAGAACCCTGGACTAGAAAAAAATATTACAACAAAAAAACTTCAGAAACAGACTTCAATGAGAGACTGCTGGACTGGAATTAATTTGCAGATTGGACACCATCAAACTAGGCTTGAATAAAGGCTGGGTGTGGATGGGCCATTACACAAAGTAAAACTATTTCCCCATGTTTATTCCGCGCCCCCCCCCCCAATTCCTTACATCTCCTTGTCAAATGCTGGAAATTGGCCATTTTCATTACCGCTACAAACAGTTCTTTTTCTCTCCTGCTGATAGTAGCTCACCTTAACTGATCACTCTCTTTATAGTGTGTATGGTAACACCCACTGTTTCATGTTCTCTGTGTGTGTATATATATATATATATAATATATCTTCCTACTATATTTTCCACTGCATGCATCCGATGAAGTGGGCTGTAGCCCATGACAGCTTATGCTCAAATAAATTTGTTAGTCTCTAAGGTGCCACAAGTACTCCTGTTCTTTTTCCTGGACTAGAAGATCATGATGGTCCCTTCTGACCTTAAAGTCTATGAGTATATGAGACTTTTCACCAGCCCTTATGGCAGGACTGCAACCAAAATATGTGTGAGGAGCAGCTTGTCTTAACTCCTTCCCTGCTGGACTCTCCACCACAGCTGTTCCCATCTGATTGTCCATTCACATTCCCCAGTGATCCAAGGTCTGGCCATCGTAGGGCTATCAGGAAAGCGCAGCAGGTGAATTCCACCAGGTTATGTCTAGAGCAGTGTTTCTCAAACTGTTTGATACCAGGGACCGACTTGCTTGCCTGCCTAAACTGCGGCAGGGAGATCTCAGGGTCTGGCGCTGGTCCATGGGCCGGTCATTGAGAAAGCTGGTCTAGACTCTTCAGCAGCAGGGCAGGTATGTTTTACTCCAGCAGCTGCAGCATATTCAACAGTGATACATGCAATGAACCTGGACAGTTCTCAGCAGATGTATGAACAGCAGGCTGACTGGTGCTGAGCAGCGGTGGGGTCTACTGAGAGACAGGCACTCTGAGAGCTCTGCCACCTTGGGCAAGACCCTTCCCCTCTCTGCGATAACCTCCAAAGAAGGCACAGACCAAAGATTATAATCTGTACAAAAGAATCCCTGGCATTGATGCCGTCTTAATTTCGGTCAACTCAGCCTTCCAAAAGCAGGAGAATTTAAGCTTAACTCTGCCCCCTGGTGCTTGAGCCTTAAAGCCTGGTCCCTCTGGCATTCCCACTATAATTTGTTTGTTAATTAATTAATTCTGCCTTCAAGGCAGAAAGATCCTTCCAATATACAACCACCACTCTGCTGACCCCAGAAATGGACAAATGTTCTTCCCCGCCCCACTTCCTTACATTCTACCCCTCCCCACCTCATTTCCTCTGGTGCTGAATAAACCTGTCTGACTGATAGATGCCTCCTGACAAGCTGAGCAGCTAAAAATCACATGTCAATAGGGCTGTAATTAGGAGAATTGAGCCCTGTCAAGCCTGGACTGATATTTATCTGAAATCAATGGCCAATAGGGTGGAAAGAATGAAGATGTGGGAGTGTTTGCTTTGGAGTTGTCAGGGTTCTTTACACCATGTCTGAGCACGGACTCTCTGGGCAGAGGCTTTACTGCTGGCTGAAAGGGGGAAGGATTATTGCATTAGCCACAGAGATCTGCCTCTGTCGCTCACCCTCGGAGCACCAGGACCCCAGTGACCTCTCTGGTCATGCAGGAGCCAATGAATCCCCCCAAGATGGAACCGCAGTGGCCTCCTCTGACAGAGGAAGGAGACTGCGGGGTGTGACACATGCACACCCTGCGGTCCCAGCAAGGGAATTAGCTTGGCGCTCTCATTTCTCACTGGGGCTGGATTATCAAAGGCATATTTACAATCACAACTATGTTAACTAGTGAGAGATCTGAACCGAGACCTCAGCTACCCGTGGCTGGAGCCAGCATGGAACTTCCTGGCTCCTGGCCACAGCCGGCACAGGAGCCCGAGCCCAAGTCTAATTTAAACAGCAGCCAGATCCCAATAACAGCAATAATTCACTGAACATTAATATTGAGACTTACTCTCTGCTCATTATACTAGTAGCCAGTGTTTGGTGTTTATTAGGAGTGGGAGAGGTGAGTGACTTTTCTCAGACCAAATTTTTTTTATTATTATTTGCATATTCTAGGGGACCAGGATGTTTTGTGAATTTGTGTCACTTTCGCCGAGTTGTTTCAGTTAAAAGAAAACTTCCAGAAATTGAAATGTTTCGTTTCAACATTTTCACGAGAAAACATTTCATTTTTTTTCCAGTTCAAAACGACTTTTTATTTCAAAATTTCCCTTTAACCCCCTACCCCTCCAAAATGTTTTAAAAGATTGGAAATTTAAAGGAAATTTTTTGCTCGACCTCAAACCATCCCCCCGCAATGCACCGATTTTGCAGCATTGCCAGTGACCTGAGCAGTCTGTTACTCAGACAGCTCCATGTATTGACTGAAATAATTATGAATATATCCTGGATGTGTTTGGAGCATGGTAGTGCTGGCGGACACTGGCCAAGCCCTTGCCTAGTTGTGCCGGACCCTGTATAAACACATAGGAAGAGACAGTCCCGCCCTGAAGAGCTTACAGCTAAGCACCAACAATGCACTTGCCTCCGTGCAAGATTCACAAGTACACACAGGCGCCGACTTTCCAATGTGGGGGGTGCTCGACCTCCGGCTCTGCCCCAGGCCCTGTCCTCACTCCACCTCTTCCCCCAAGGTCTCACCCCCAACCCCACCTCTTCCTGCCTCATTCCACCTCCTCGTTCCTCCCTCTCTCTCCCTAGAGCCTCCCGCATGCCGCGAAACAGCTGACTGTGGTGGTGGGAGGGAGGAAGAGTGCTGAGTGGCAGGGCCCGCCAGCAGGCAGGAGGTGCTGGGGGAAATGGGGAGCTGATGGGGGGCTTCTGGTGGGTGCTCAGGACCCACCTTTTCTTCCCTGTGAGTACTGCAGCCCTGGAGCACCCATGGAGTCGGCACCTATGTAAGTACAGATTGTCCTCGCTCTGGAGACATTACAGGGATGGAAGAGAGAATAGCCCATTGTTTATGGTACTAACTTGGGAACAGGGGCTGGAAGTCCTAGTTATGCCTCAAGTTTCCTGTGGGGCCTTGCGTGAGTCACTGGTGGTGGTATTGCCATTGATTTTAAGAGGGCCAAGCTTTCACCCTTAGTTCTTCTGGCCCAGATCCAATCAATGGGCATTAGGAACCCAAATCCCTTTGTGGAGCCGGGCTTCGATTCCTGTACAATGGAGACAGTAGCACTGCTCTATGGGACAGGGGTGATGTGAGCATAAATCCATTGGGGGTTGTGAGGTGCTCAGATATGACACTGATGGGGCCAGGGAAGTGCCAGAGATAGACTCAGGGAGGGGTTTTGGGGTCACTTGAATGACAATGTTGTGTTTTTCCAGTTGTAGGGATCTCAGGAGAGAAGCTATCCCAACAGAGCAGAAAGAATTCCGTTCTTTTTCTAGGGGCTTCACTTCAGCAGAACATTTAAGCACCTTAAGGGCTTTGTTGAACCGGGGCCTACATGGCTAGCTATGGATTTTAGGTGCCTGACTTAAGCACTCCATTTTGCAGATGCTGGTCCTTATGTTTTCCCACAGGCACCAGGTGAGAAGAAGCATAAAGACTTTAGAGAGGTGGGTATGAAGCACCAACTTTCTAACTGTAGGAATTAAATTCCATATAAGCAGCCAGTCGGTGAGAGAAATTTGTGTTTCGAGCCTGCCTGACTCAGCGTCACGCTGTGACTTTGGTAACCAGCAGAGTTTCAATCCAGGCCCTTCAGGGGCAAAGCACAGACCTTTATCACTTGAGCTGAAGGAGCTCCATTCCTGGTAGCGGTAGTAGGCTATAATTTCTACATGAAGCAGACAGTAGAGGGTGATGTGACGCATGCTATACAAAGGTGTTAAACAGAGCTCCGTGGGAAAAGGTTTTTCCCATCCTAAATTGGTCAAAGTTTCAGAAATGTTCGTGAACCAAAAAATCTGAGAGAAAAAAAAATCAGTTTGGGTCAATTGAAACATTTTGTTTTGACTTTGCCATTTTAGTTTTGGATACATCGTTTTAATTGCATTCGCTGAAATTTCAAAATGAAAAGTCGTTTCAAACCAGAAAACCCGGAATGTTTTCATTTTACAATGTTGAAATGGGACCTTCCAACAAGTTCTTAGGTTTTTGTTCTCTTCACATACGTTTCACGTCGAGAAATACACTGAAACTGATCTTTTAGGCGAACACTTTAGGAATTTTTTGACTAGACGTTTTTCATTGGAAAATGCCGATTCCTCTAAAACTAACCAGCTCTAGTGTTAACCTTACACAGGTAGATACATCCCAGCCCTCTGCTTAGCATATTCAGGAGGAAAGGAGGCTTCCATAGCTGCGATTCCTAATGATGGTTCCATGTATCACGTACACAGCATCAGACATCTGCTGCCTCCTGACCTGTGTCCAATTCCCTTGCGTAATATCAGTCCCAGTAGCACATTGCTATCCCTTCTTCTCTCTGCCGACCTGAAGTTTGACTTGCTCCTGGATACCCCCTAGACCTCAGTGTCCTCTGCCTTGCAGATCTATGGGACGGGAGAAACTGGGAGAGGCGCAGGAATTGGCAGAGTGCCCCGTGGATGAGGAATGCTGCTTGGTACGGCTCTAATTTATTGCTTCTGTAATTGGGGTTAATTAGTGGTGACCAAATGTATCTCCTCTCTTCTCATTAATTCCAAACACAAAAGAATCCTGTTTGCAATCAATTGCTGTTTAATTATGGCACAATAGCTGCCATGGGAGATCAAAGCCCCTGCTTACTTGAGGCCCTCACGGGACTGGGGGAAGGATGCGACCTGGGAAGGATGGGCAGCGAAGAGAATGATTCCAGTCTGGGACTGAACGCCGATGTGCATGGGGGAAATGTAGCCACCACTGGATGGGAAAATAAAAAACTGGAAGATCTTTTGGTGAGCCTCACTCCTGGAGGGAATCCCAGAAGCTTTGTGGGTCCAACTGACTGGAAAACGAGTGTTTCATGAAACAATTGGAAACGTGTTTTCATTCCCATGCTCGACAGAATCAGGCAGAGCAGGGCTTTGAAGCTCTGACCACAGGCTATGGGGGTCTCTCTCCTTCACTCTTTGCCTACTGCATCCTGAACCTGAGAAAACTTCTGATGAACGTGGCAGCAGAGGGCAAGCTCAATGGGGGTTAAACTGCTGTTGCCCTGGGTTCAGATCCTATGCCAGGTCATCGCTGAAGATGTATGCATTGGGTTTTTCATCCTGGCGCCCTGTGGACATCTGTGAGCTGGGATAGCAACAGCAGCACTGATGGCACCATAAAGCCTATAAAATGTTCTGTGGGATCAACGAGACCCAGGGAACCCAGCTCGGTCTCCCACTGCCAACCCGTGTCTCATTCTCCAGGCAGGTGATGGTAACAGGTGACAGCTCCTTGTCCCCGAAGGCCTTCTCCTGCAGAGTCCCTCAGGGATCGATCCCCTCTCCCTCCTTTTCCCAAAAGGATATGGAGAGGTAGCGGGACACTCTGTTGACAACAAGACACCAGTGACACCCCACTGTATTAGCTCATTCTCTGTAGATGCAACCAGCAGCACCACATGGATGCCAGAATGCTTTCAGAAGATCAGCCCCTGGATAAACTCAGCCTGGGCAAGACCAAGGCCATGCTGGCCACAAGGGGAAAATGCTAACAGGAAGTAGCAGGGTATCTGATCCCATCTCATCAGAATGGTTCAAAGCCTTGGGTCCTGTTTGACTCACCACTGAGCTGAGGTGACTAAATGGCAGCCAGCAGTGGTGAAAAATGCTTTCTTCCACCTCCAGTTTGCCCTGCAATTTCACCATTGCTCTGAGGTACGGCCCTCGCCCACACTGATCCATGCATTCACCACCTCCAGACTGGTTTACCTTACCTCATTGTGGCCAAGGCTGAAGGTGGAAGCAACACAGAAGCTCCATCTTGTGCTGAATGAAGCAGTCTGAGCTCCAGTTCCTGCTTGGGCAGTTCCCGTTGTACTCTCCAGGGCTTGCTCCTGAACTTCAAAACCATCAACAGGTCAGGATCCAGTTACATCAGTGCAAGAACCTCACTCATGAGCCACTAACCCAAGGGTGCTCAAAGTCTAGGAAGAAGTGCATGGGAGCTAGCGAGAACTCACTCTCCATCAAGGAGGTTCGGATGTGGTCTGCCTTTCTAGAGGAGATTACTTGGACTGATATAATCTGACCACTTTTTGCAGCGAGATCTGCCTCTTTACTAAAGCTTTTCCTCCGTAGCTGTCATGATGAAGATCATAGAATCATACATAGAACCATAGAAGATTAGGGTTGGAAGGGACCTCAGGAGGTCATCTAGTCCAGTGTTTCTCAAACTGGAGTCACTGCTTGTGTAGGGAAAGCCTCTGGTGGGCCAGTTTGTTTACCTGTCCTATCCACAGGTCCGGCTGATCGCGGCTCCCACTGGCTGCAGTTCACTACTCTGGGCCAATGGGAGTTGCTGGAAGCAGCACGAGCCGAGAGACATACTGGCCGCCCCTTCCAGCAGCTCCCATTGGCCTGGAGCGGCAAACCATGGCCAGTGGGAGCCGTGATCAGCTGGAACTGTGGATGGGGCAGGTAAATAAACCGGCCCAGCCCACCAGGGCCATTCCCTACACATGCGGCGACCCCAGTTTGAGAAACATTGATCTAGTCCAACCCTCTGCTCAAAGCAGGACCAACATCAGCTAAATCATCCCAGCCAAGGCTTTGACAAGCTAGGTCTTAAAAACCTCTAAGGATGGAGATTCCACCACCTCCCTAGGGAACCCATTCCAGTGCTTCACCACCTTCCTAGTGAAATAGTGTTTCCTAATATCCAACCTAGACCTCCCCCACTGCAACTTGAGACCATTGCTCCTTGTTCTGTCATCTGCCACCAATGAGAACAACCGAGCTCTATCCTCTTTGGAACCCCCCTTCAGGTAGTTGAAAGCAGCTATCAAATCCCCCATCACTCTTCTCTTCTGCAGACTAAATAACCCCAGTTCTCTCAGCCTCTCCTCGTAAGTTATGTGCCCCAGCCCCTTAATCATTTTCGTTGCCCTCCTCTGGACTCTCTCCAATTTGTCCAGATCCCTTCTGTAGTGATGATTGTAAGATAACACAGGCAGAGCTGCTGATACCCAGGGAAGAGAGAAAAAGAAAGGCTCTGTGAAGTCCATGGTGGGACCTCATTATGTAGATCTAATATACCTGGGAAAGTCTTAGGTGCTATGGTAACAGAAGCTTGTGTTCTTTGGCTAAATGAGCAGTGATGTGACCACAGCTGGAGACTAGTTGTTCACTTCTGGGTGCCTTGATCCTAGGTTGTGGTTTGACTGAAAGGACTTCAGAGTAGGGAGAGACAAACAATAGAGGGATTGACTGGTGTGGAAAGGTCAACAGAAGAGAGCAGGCTGGCTGAGCCAGGGGCAGTGGAGAGAGGAAGTGAAGAGGGAAATGAGGCATAGGGTGAAGCAGAAAGGGGGAGGTGGGTGTGGGAAGATAACTCACTCTTTTCTGAAGATGGCCTGGCTTCTGGGACAGGCAATTGCAATTCACGCTACGAGGTTCCTGAGACATCTCAGCCGAGCCCCACTCAAGATTCGCTCCAGGTTTTGGCCCGGATCTACAAAGCCTTTAATGAGCTAGAGCCCTGCTACCTCCAGGACTCATCTCCTTCCAGGGCCCACCTCGACAGCTGCAGCCATGTGGCACATGGTGCCTAGCAGAGCCCTGGCACAGGCTCGAAGGACCAAGAGGTGATGCCTTCTCAACAGCAAGCCATGAGTTCTAGGTTCTATAAGAGAGAAGAGCCCCTTCCTTGCCATCTTCAGCTCACTCTGCAAGACACCGCTTCTCCCCAAAGCATTCTCAAATACCCGAGCCAGAAGGAACACCCAGACTCACAGAGATGAGCCATGCCTGGGGCTCAGAAGGGGTAGTCACACACACTGGTATGGGGCAGGGTGCATGGAGCAGGGGGTGGAGCTTATGGGGAGAAGGGCTGTGGAACAGGATGCCAGGGCATATGGAGGAGACCATGCAGGCATGGGCAGGATGGGAGATGGAGCCGATCTGATTTGCAGAGCGCTGTGCTCACCAGTGAGCAGCACTCGTCCTGCCCCCTCATTTACCCAGATGAATTAATGCTCGGTTAATGCCGTGAGTATTAAATAAACTCCCTGCCCGGCCTGTCCGCCTCTCTCCCTGCTCTTTAGGTGCCATCAGTCTGTGAGATTATTGAGCAAAGTTTTGTCGTTAGTGGTGTGTTGAAAATGTTCCGGTCTTGCCTTTATCACTTTCAGATTGGCTCCTCAGAGCAGAATCCATCAAGGAAAGTAATGGGAGAGGCGGCTTTGATCTATGGGCTGCTTGCTTCTGGATCAATTCCACTTTTCCCTCTCTGGGAACACAGCACGAAGAGCCGGTGGAACGCAGGGCTGGGGGTGGAGACCCCAGGGCAGAGCATGGCCTCCCTGGTACCAGAGGGCTAACTGACATCTCCCTCTATGACAAAATTATTTCCCCTGAGGGAAGGATTTAAGCCTCCCTGGGACAAACTGTTTTACATTTTCTTTTCTGACTTTAATCATTTGTAATACACATGGGATCAACTACAGAATAGGGATCCTTCAGATTCTTCCAAAGTTTGCTGAGGTTTGTTAACTATTATTATTATCCTAGTAGCCTCTAGAGACCTCAACGTGGATGTCATTGTTCTGGGGTGGGGGGTGGGGATCTATTAGAATAAATAATAATAAAATAATAATAATAGTTAATGAACTTTAGCAAACACTGGAGGAATCTGAAATCCCATTACGGGATCCATATTCTATGGTTTGATCCCCGTTACTTACGCTCACCTTAGTAAGAAGCAGTTAGGTCAGAGTCTGGGGTTTGGTTTGAACTCCATTACTAAGTAATATCTTACATTTCTGTGGTAGGCTTCCTCCTGAAGGATACCAAACTGCTTTAAAATGATACCCATTGAGATCATCTCACCCAGGGCTGAAATGCAGCCACTTCTGGGGTGGAATGCAGCAGTGGTTTCACAGCATACAGCAAAGCTACAGAACAGGATGGGAAGTGATGCAGAATCTTGTATCCGATTACAGTGCAGAGGAAATATGGATCAGTATAGTAGCCCAGAATGGAACTTGGCCAGAACACCAGGGTTAACACTCCTAGTATTATAAACTGTACTTTGGGATCTTTAATACTCCCCCCTTCCCATTGAGGAATCTGGTTTGACATTTCTGTTGCGGGATGTCACGTTCACCATCAGACTGGCACTTAGCACAGTCCGGGGGCACTGATTCGACCAAATCTAGCTCTCTCCTACCTAGACGTTTATACCCAGCTTAGCACCAGAGTTGTTAGTGACTCAGAGGGATGAGCACTGCCCACCGAGTCTCCAACCTCATTTTCATTTTCTGCTTAAACAGCCATTGATTCCTCCTGGAAAATGCTGAAGATCATTTTACTTCCAAAAGACTCTCTCGATCCGCCAGATGTTTTCTTCTCCTGCGACACACAGGGCTTTTTTTTTTTTTTTTTTTTAAAACTGCTAAGGATGCTGGCATGAATCCTGGCCTTTGCGACTTCAGATTCCTTCAGCTCCTGCTGCTCCGCCCCTTAATCAGTTCTAACTCGCTATTTGTAATCCCTCCCCATTGATCACCACAGAAACGACGTCTCCACTTAAAATACTCCAGTAGTACAGCTGTAGTGCTTCAGTGTGGACATGCATTGCAGTGACAGGAGGAGGTCACCTGTCACTGGAGCTAAGCCACCTCCCCTTGCGGTGGTAGTAAGGTCAATGGAAGAATTCATCCTTCAACCTAGCGCTGTCTACACCAAGGCTGAGGTCAGCTTTATCCAGGGGGCTGGATTTTTCACACCCCCGAGAGACGTGGCTCTGCCGATATAAGTTCTCAGTGTAGACCAGCCCACGGATTGTGATTTTGCACAACACACTGCAACGTGGGGATAGGAATGGGCAAAGCAGGTTTGGATGGAATACGAACGGATCTGAACTTTGATTCAAAAAGCTCAAACCTAACTTGAATGAACACGCGTGCGCGCGCACACACACACACACAAACATACTCACAAAATTTACATCTCAGAAATACAGAGAGAGATGGCCCAGTGGTTAGGCCATTAACCTAGTATGTAAAAGTCTGTGGCTTAGGTCCTGCTCTGCTACAGGCCTCTAGTGTGACCTGGGACATGTCCCTTGGCAACAAAGGGACTTACTGCCCCATCTGTAAAATGGGGGTAAAATAATGTCCTGCCTCCTGTGGTGTTGTGAGGATAAAAGCGTTGATGAGTGGGAGAGGCTCAGAGACTGCATGATGGGTGCCAGACAGGTACCACAGATAGATCTCAACAACACAGTCATTCAGAACTTCATGGCGGTGGTGAGGCTAGAACTCAGATCCTCAGACTCCAAAAGATACAGGCTCCAGTTGCTTGACCTGCAGAAGAATCTCCCTTTGGGGTTAGCAGTATAGGGGCCCTCACACGCAGCTGAGCACTTCTGAGTCCATCCAGTGAAGTAAGAAGCAATAAAGAGTCCTGTGGCACCTTACAGATGCATCCGACAAAGTGGGAATTCACCCACAAAAGCTCGTGCTCCAATACGTCTGTTAGTCTATAAGGTGCCACAGGACTCTCTGTTGTTTTTTTACAGATCCAGACTGACATGGCTACCCCTCTGATACTTGACATCCAGTGAAGGGCGCTGGTGCTCCTCTTGACCAATGCCTCATCCTGTCCCCTGGCTGAGAGACTGGGGGTCCACTGGAGCAAGCTTTGGGGATGTGCACCTCTGAACCCCCTTTGCAGTTCCACCATTGCTGCTCAGGCTCTCCGGCAGAATACAGAACGCAGCAGTAGCAGCACAGGAAACGTTTGGGGTGGAAGCAGAACGGTGGAAACGTTCCTCATTCCACTGCTTGTTTTATTTATTTTTCCATCGGAAAAAAAACCCATCAGGGTCCCAGCTGCCAGGGAACCTTCCCATCCAGTGTTCGCTCCCTCCCCCTCAGGCATCTCCCCCTTGTGGGGTGGGTTGTCCCTCTGCCCCTCTCAGACCCTTGAGCTGCACCCCTGCTAGACACTTTAGCATGGAGGACAGGTGCAAATGTCTCCCTTCCCTCCCAGACACCCCACCACCTAGGACTGCCTCTCCCCATAATCACCTTAGCCCAGGGGTGAGGGGAAGAGGTCTTCCTATCCCCTTCCCTCAGGCACCTGTGGACCCCCCTCCTAGATGCCTTAGGTTGTGTCTACACTGCATTGTAAACCCAGCGCTGTGGGAGCCGGGCTTGGAGACTTGAAGTTTCCAAGCTGTGCTCGAAAGCATAGTGCAGCATGAATGCAGTAGCAAAATGACAAGGCCTGGGCGACAGCAGGACCTGGGCTCTGACCCCCACCCACTCCAAGCAGGGTCCTGGGACCCAGGTCCTGAGTGTTGGCTGACCTGAATCAGGCTGATTTACATGCAGACAGAAGAGGCTCAGGCTCAAACCTCAGCATCTGTCTACACTACGCTACAGCCCCCCTCATCAGCTGACTGGGCTGCACGGGGCTCAGGCTGTGGGGCTGCACACATTTGGGCTAGGGCAGAAGCATGGGCTCTGGGCCCATGAGGGTGGAGGGTCCTAGAGCACAGGCTCCTGCCTGAACAGCTACACTGCCATTTTATAGCCCACATCAGCTGATGCAGGCCAGCTGCGGATGTTTATTGTAGTGCAGACATTCCCTTAGGGTCTCCCTGGCCCTCTGCTTGGTCACCTCAGTGCCCTGGATTTTCCCTGCCCATCTCTATTAGGTGTGTGTGGGGCTCCCTCTCCTCCCAGTCAACTCAGGACCATGGGGAGGGGCCTTGGAGAACATGCTGGCCGAGCTCCTCAGGGTTTGGTGGAGCCACCTGGAGACCCTGCCTCCTCCTTGGTACGTCTTGAAGCTTTGTCTGGGAGTGGGAGCAGCAGCCAAGTTCAGAAAGCTCCATGGACCTCAGACAGGGAGACTCCAGCCTGCCAGGGAAAGATCTGTATGGAGCCTGGGGCATCAGGGAAGAACATTCATTGCCACAAGTGAGAGACTGGCGAGCCCTACAGAAGAGACCTGGAACATTTGCTTCTGCTAAGGGTACTTCCCTGATACTGAACTTACTTCCTTTCCACTCCCTCTTTGCTTCTGGCTCTGGGTCTGTGGCCCTCCTCTCATGCACCCCTGTTTTATAGCAGTGCATCTCCACTGGCTTCAGTGCAGTTACTCCTAACTTACACTCAGATATAAGGCCCTATCAAATTCACGCTCCATTTTGTTCAATTTCATGGTCCTAGGATTTTAAAAATTATAACATTTCACAGTTTCAGATATTTAAATCCCAAAATTCATGGTGTTGTAACTGGGGGGGTCCTGACCCAAAAGGAGGCTTGGGGCAGGGCAGTTGCAAGGCTATTGTAGGAAGGGGTCACGGTATTGTCACGTTTACTTCTGTGCTGCTGCTGGCAGCGGCACTGCCTTTGGAGCTGGGTTACATACCATACCAGGCCACCCTCACTTCTGCACTGTTACTGGCCACGGTGCTGCCTTCAGAGCTGGACTCCTGGCCAGCAGCCACCAGTCTCCAGCCACCCAGCTCTGTGAAATCTGGGCTCCCCTACAATAGCCAGATTTCACGGGCGAGATCAGATTTCATAGTCTGTAATATATTTTTCATGGCGGTGAATTTGGTAGGGCCCCACTCATATACGTGAAATCAGAATGAGTCTTTGTCTCTCTGCTTGTGCCCGAGTGAGGTTCACTTCTCTGCCTTCCCCCCACTACCCTGACATTCTCCTTCTCTTGTAGCTCAGAACCATGCGAGAAGATTTTATTCCCCTGGCTCTTACTTTCAGGCCGACACAGGACACCTACATATGCACACGTACATGTTAATAGCGATCAGATCACTCTGTGAAAGCAAACCGCTGACCAGGCAAAAATGAAAAATAAACCAAAAAAAAAAAAAGCCCTAAGAAAGCTCCTTCTTCTTCCAGTAATTCCCAGTGTGAAGTGTCAGCCCTGGTTTCTGTAAGCTACACGCAGCAGAACGCAGGGTACTGCTGGCAGTGCTAATGATGTTACCGCCATCCGGCGATTAGGTTAGAAGATCCTCCGGGACTGGCCTGCGAGGTGATGGACTGAAGGCAGAACGGGAACTAAATTGCATTTCATTTCAATTTGGCCATAAATTTGATGATTTCGTCAGAGGAGACGGCGGGGGAGCGGGGGAAAGCGATCGCTCAGTGTGGGGATGGTAGAGAAGAGGTGCCGGGAGAGAGCATGACACAAGAAATTACATCGTTCTAATTTGTACCATTGTAGATTATTAATCAGAAGTGTCAAAGTCTTCAGGGAAGGGCTGTATATTACCTGCTCTCTATAGACTAGACTATTCATTGATGTAATAAGGGCTGGGAATATAGGCTATTGACTCACCCTGAGATTTATTGGACAAGATGGGGCCAGTCAGGCCAGAGACACATCAGGCAGCGTTGGTCTCTGTCCCAGTTTTCATGGGACGTACCATATTGTGCAAGAATTCTGTGTCTTATGTGTCAGGTCTCTAGGACATTAGACACATCCCAAAATACCTCTGGGGGCCAAATGATCTCCTTGCGACGCAACTGTCACCTTACGATGTGGTGATGTCGTTCATTTCCTTGCTGATCATGAGGTGATCATGTCTTAACATGGTGTCTCGTTAGCTGCACCATGACTTTATGACCTGGCCAGTTGGGGGCACGTATGGATGTTTGCATCACAACATGATGCGGTGACACCTTTGTTTCCAAAATCATATCATGCGGATATGTCTTTGCACGGGGTGCTGGGGTTTCCATTCTTAACATTGTCACATGGTCACTACTGGGCACTACATGTTGAAGTTCCCATCCCGATGTTTCACCGTGGTGGCCTCCTGGCACGGTGAATTGTTTTTCATTGCGATGCGATGCAGTGATGTAACGAGGGGTTGATGTTTGCATTGTGACGAGGCGAGGTGCAGTCTCAGTGTGAAGTGTAGGAAGTTGTGTCATGAGGGCCTGGGGCCAGTTTTGTTCAATATTTTTATTAATGATCTGGACAGTGGGATGGATTGAACCCTCAGCAAGTTCGCAGAGGACACTAAGCTGGTGGGAGAGGTAGATACGCTGGAAGGTAGGTGTAGCGCCTCCTCTCCTTCCGGTTATCTTCTTTAATGTCAATCTGCTTAAAGGTTTTGATGGACGGGTCTGGGTTCTTCTGGATCCCGCCACCCACTCAGCAGGGTGTATCTTCTTTATTTGTCCCTATGAATTTATTTGGCAGTGCCTCCACCTCCCTTGCTCCTTCCTGGCAGGATCCCCAGGTCAGCTTGGGAGGAAAATTCTAACTACAGGGTAACCCCCACTTACTTGTCAGATAGCTGGAAACTCCCAAGAAATAACACAAATACATACAATATATTCAACACAGTAATTATATTAAACAGGAGACAAATATAACATAACAGGGTAAACCACTATTCTTAGGGGCACCAGTGCCCATGCTGACAATACCTGTCACTTTCCTCAGTCACATGACCTCATGTAGCAGATGTAAGATCAGTGTCCCATTGGTACGTGTACTTTGTTGGGGCACTTGATGATCTATGACCACGAGATCTTCTCTGTGGTGGTTTAGCAGTGTGGCTGACTGGGTTCAGTACAGCCTGAAGGACTCACAAGTGGGAGGAGGTGGTAAGTCCCTCCATAGGTTTTATAGATTCATAGATTCTAGTGCTGGAAGGGACCTTGAGAGGTCATCGAGTCCAGTCTTCTGCCCTCATGGCAGGACCAAATGCTGTCTAGACCATCCAGGATATACATTTATCTAACCTACTCTTAAATATCTCCGAAGAGGGAGATTCCACAACCTCCCTAGGCAATTTATTCCAGTGTTTAACCACCCTGACAGTTGGGAACTTTTTCCTAATGTCCAACCTAAACCTCCCTTGCTGCAGTTTAAGCCCATTGCTTCTTGTAAGCAGCATTCTTGCAAAAAGGACCTGGGTACAGTGGATGAGAAGTTGGATTGAGTCATTCTGTGTGCCTTGTAAGCAGCATTCTTGCAAAAGGACCTGGGTTAAGTGGATGAGAAGTTGGATATGAGTCATTCTGTGTGCCCTTGT